>NC_048600.1:114081628-114312439 GCF_003668045.3 Cricetulus griseus
ATATGTCTATGTATCATACGTGTGTGATGCCAGAGGAGGCCAAAAGACATTGGATCCCCTGGGACTGGAGTTACAGACGGTTGTGAGTCAACATGTAGGTGTTAGGAAATGAACCCAGGTCCCCTGGATGAGCAGCAAGCATTCTAAACCACCGAGCCTTCTTTCCAGCCCCCAGTTGATGCTTAAAAAATAAGTGGTCCAGTCATGGTGGCACATGTCTGTAATCCCTGCACACTGAGGGGATGGAGCATTGGTGGTGCTGGGGCTTAGCTCGATGGGCTAGTGCTTGCCTGGTTGGCCTGAGTCATTAAATTGATGGAAATGCTCAAAGCTGGCTGCTAGGTAGATAAGAGTTTATTTTAGTATTATCCTTATTTGGAAAAATTTAGAATTTTCCGTAACAAAAGGGTATTTTTAGGTAGATGGATAGTGTCTTCCCACTTGAGAATTATTCTTTGTGTAGTACCTTTTGGTTTTCCTGCATTGTAACAGATTTGGAACATCGCAACCAATAAACTGACCTTCCTCAACTCCTTCAAGATGAAGATGTCTGTTATTCTTGGGATCATCCACATGCTGTTTGGAGTCAGCCTGAGCCTTTTTAACCACATGTGAGTCCCTGCCTCTATCATCGGAAGACTGTGTTATTTATTCAGATAACATTTTGCCTAAAGAAGTTATCATCACACCTTTGGAGAGGAATCAAACTCAGAACACCATTCTGTACTGTAGCAGCAATCTATATTATACAAACATTGTGGTCTTAAATGAGGCTTAATATTAGTTCCTTAACCGTTTATAGGTGCAAAAAAAAAAGATGTTTGAAAAAAGACGCAGCAAGCTGGGCAGTGGTGGCGCACACCTTTAATCCCAGCACTTGGGAGGCAGAGGCAGGTGGATCTCTGTGAGTTCAAGACCAGCCTGGTCTACAAGAGCTAGTTCCAGGATAGGCTCCAAAGCCACAGAGAAACCCTGTCTGGAAAAACAAAACAAACAAAAAAAAAAAAAGAAAGAAAGAAAGACGCAGCAATTTTCATTGGATTTAGTGAATTCTTTGGTTGTTGAAAATGATGATTGACTCAGGCCTTGTACCTGCCAGGTAGACACTAAAAATAGACCTAGACCCCAAGCCTAAGTGAATTCTTTTTTTAAAGTATATATATAAATTTTATTTTGAACTATGTGTATATGGGCAGTATGTATACATGGGTAGGTGCTCTCAAAGCCAGAGGCATCTCATGTCCTGGAGCTGGAGTCAGCTGAGGTTGTGAGCTGCCTGACATGGGTGCTATGAATTTGCACCTGGGTCCTCTGCAAGAGTAGTAAATGCTCATAGCTAATAAGCCATCTCTCCAACCCCATTACTTCTTCCTTGATGTGTAATTCACACAAAATTACAAATGTGTCCATATATTAGGTTTCCTCAGAGAGTGGTGGGGCTGGTTCTGAAGCGATTTGAGGGCCAGAAATTTGGAGGTGTGGTCTCTGTTGTCTCCAGTGCTTCTGGCTGCTACTTAAAGTGACAGAGCTGAGGGAACAGTGTGTAGAGAAATTTATTGAGCACTTCCGTCAGTGAAGGAGCACCATAGGCCTGTTCACTCTTAATATCATTTTCACTTTTCCTTCTTAGCTATTTCAAGAAGCCCTTGAACATCTACTTTGGTTTTATTCCTGAAGTAATTTTCATGTCCTCCTTGTTTGGCTACCTGGTCATCCTTATCTTTTACAAGTGGACAGCCTACGATGTCCACTCATCTAAGACTGCACCAAGCCTCCTGATCCACTTCATAAACATGTTCCTCTTCTCCTACCCAGAGTCTGGTAATGCAATGCTGTACTCTGGACAGGTATGTCAGCCCCAGAGGAGGGGTGTTGTAGTTGGCTACCCAGCTCACAAAGCCACATGTAACTCAGACCTGAAGAAAGCCTTAAAAACATTCTTCTTAGGCTTTCAATTCATGCTACCATATACAAAGTCAAATCACTCCCCCACCCCTCTTAACTTGGGAGGGCTCGCTATAATTCTACTATAAAGGGTGGAAATTGTAGAGCTGAGTGCCACAGACCTGTAATCCCAGCATTCGGAAGGCTGATATGGGAGGGGCCAAAAATCTAGGCAAGCCTGGGCTACCAGTGATTTCCAAGCCAGGGTGAGATACATAATGAGGACCTGCCTCAAGCAATTCGATGAGTCAAGGAGGGTGGGCAGAGTTTAGAACTACCATTTTAGGGGACAATTACTGGGCTTGTCATGGCACCTGCTCATTATTTTGAGAACCAGGTAATATTCACAGACCAGTAAGAAAATACTGTTTGGGGGGAAATTCATGCTGTAGTTGGAAATGGTGTGACTGGTGAGCTTTGTGAAGTAACTTGTCTCTTACTTTGCAGAAAGGGATACAGTGTTTCCTCATCGTGGTCGCCATGCTTTGTGTCCCTTGGATGCTGCTGTTTAAGCCACTGATCTTGCGCCATCAGTATCTGAGGAAGAAGCATCTGGTGAGTATATTTCTGTAGCGAAGGTTACTAGACTTTTTCCCTTGTTCATGATCAAGGCAGTTTCAGAGGACATAATTAGTTGTGCACACATGCATGTATTCTTAAAATGAATTTGTGTTACATATGAGCATGAACACCAGGCCTGCCAATGTGAGAGAACTATGTATTTGTTGCTCAGACACCTGAATCCCAGCTTCAAGTGACTGGATTGGAGTGAATCAATCATGTTTTTAGCTCTCCTGCTCATGATGTAGTCATGGCCTCCTCAGCAGACCCCAGGCCTGGGCCTGTCTAGATGCAGTGTCAGCCCAAACAAGGTTAGAAGAGCCGCAGCTGGCAAACTCACTCATGTGGTTTGCCTGGGCAGCCACAGGACTGACATCAAGACATTTTTTTATTTTTTAATGAGACCATGATGCATTCATCTGGGAAAGGGGTCTGATTTGAAGCACAGTGATTGTTTTTTTCTTTTAAAAAGCAGCATATGCACAAACAGGTGTTTACTTAATGTATGTGTGTATACCAACTCTACACACATACACACAAAGTTAAGCTTGCCAACTGTTCGGTACTGCGTGTAATTTCTGACTATCCAACAACGCTTACGTACTGCACTGCCTGGGAAGAAAACCCAAGAGATCTTGTTGCATGATTCCTATGGCTGTGAGATGATCCCTCCCTTTGGAGAGCAGCTGAGTTACAAGACCTCCTTCTCCCTTTTCCGACCATCTTCATCCTTTCATGTGCCCTCCATTCATCTCTCCCTGCCCCGCCCCCCTCTTTCGTTCTCTTCTCCCTTCTTCTTTTCTCCCATTCACTATCAGGAAGGGCAACCCGTGGAGGCCCCAGTCAGCCCAACCCCGAGCCAAAAGGGACTAGAGGCAGCATCGGCTGCAACAGTGAGTCAATTAACTCCAGCAAAGCCCATGTTTGTTTAAAGAGGTGGCAGACAGTGCGGCCGAACTCTTTTTTTAACGCTGTTGAGAGCGTGGGACGTGTGCTCTCAAGAAGTGTGTCCTTGTTGCTCACTGAGACGATGGCAGAGGAGCCTTCCACCTCTTAGGAATAGATTCAGGTATCATCTTTACCATTGGCCTACTAAGTTTCTGTTCAGATGTGTAAGTACAGTCCTCCCCTCGGGAGCAAAGTGCCTGCTGTCTCTCCTCCAGCCCCATCATCTTACACGAAGACAGCAGCTTTTGCACTCAGGCACTTTGTGTCTGTATTTTGCGACACATGTGGGGTAAGTTTTCAGCGTGGAGGAAGAGGGGCTTCTTTTCATCCATGTCTCTGTACTTGAGAGTCCATCTTTAAAGGTTACTTGGCCATGACTTGCCTTCCTTAAAGAAGGTCTGTCTCTCTTTCCCTTCCTGGATGCCAAAGCCCTTGTGTACTCAGCTGTTTTACTGAGCCACCCACCCACCCCCGTCACGTGTGTCTCCTGCATGCTGCACACCTGTCATAGCAACCAAATCCATCTGTCTGGACCTTCCCCTCGTCTGATACTAACTTTCAATCCAGTGACCACGCTTTGAACGTTAGGCATTTGAGCATTTGTCCCAAGAAACCGTTTCTTCACCAGAATCTTAGAATGCACTAGTACCTATGCAGTCCAGCATTCTAGATTTTCCATCTCACTGGTTGGGATTGGTCTATTTAGCATATACTCCTTTAAGGAAAGTGCATGCTTATGCCAGAGGAAACTCTCATCTTGCTATTTGAAGTTGTTTTCAAGTAGGAACCCATACTGCCCATCGTCGATTTTCTTTCTGCGTAGTTTTCTTGCTGCTATCTCAGCATTGCAAGTGCATCCGAGAAGTTCTTGATGCCTTTAAGTCTGGTGCCATCTTCCATGATAAACTCCACAGCAAAGCCCTGCTCATCTGGAAGCTTTCACACTCATGGTCTTCTTAGCCACTGGTCCCATAGCTGAATCTCTCCCTAGAGAGCAGCCAACAGCGTCAGGCTGACCACCCTCCAAGAAGGGCCCTGAACTTTTGTCCTCCAGGGGCTGAGGCTAAGAGCATAGATCTGCTTTTATTCTGCTCCTTGTCTCCTTGGTTGTTTCTGTAAGTGACATTAATCACTGTTCAGCTTTTCCTTTCTAGTCTTTGCTGATGTGTCTGTCATGTTGTTCCCTGTGCTCTCATTAGAGTCTAGCTGGGAGCTCCTGTCTGTTCTTGATTCTTCTGCTGGCTAGGAAAACCTTCAGAAATGGCCTCTTTTGGGGAATTCTGAATTCTGAAGCCTTCCTCCTCTACCCAGGCAGAGATACAATGGCGTCTCCCCTGCACCCTCTGTAATAAATGCTTAGAGTCCTCCCTTTGGAGATATCAAGGTGCCATCTGTACCCAGTCTAGAAATGCTTAGGCTTCAGCAATTCCCAAACCCGATTGTGTATCAGAATCACCTGGTAAACTCTGAATCTGGGTAAAACAGAGGAGTTGAAGAAAAAAATAAAATAAAGTGGCCCATAATTCCATGGCCCTGATAATCTAGGAAGAGAGGGAGGGAGGGAGGGAAGGAGGGAGGGAGGGAGGGAGAAAGGGTACATTTTGGCTGGAGAACTGTACTAATAACCAGGAAGAGACCTCAGTCCCCATCATTATCCTCTCCAGGACATTGTTAACAGATAGGGGTTTTGCTTTCAGCACGTGTCTGTCATCTGTCAATACACGTGTAGACAGTATGTAGACAGAAGGTGATTTATATTAAGAACTGATTTTTTGTTTGTTTGCTTGCTTGCTTGCTTGGTTTTTTGGGGGTTTTTTTGGTTTTTTTTTTTTTTTTTTTTTTTTTTTTTTTTTTTTTGGTATTTTGAGACAGGGTTTCTCTGTAGCTTTGGAGCCTGTCCTGGAACTGGAACTCACTGTGTAGATCAGGCTGGCCTCGAACTCACAGAGATCCACCTGCCTCTGCCTCCCAGGTGCTGGAATTAAAGGTGTGTGCCACCACTGCCGGCTCAGGAACTGTTTTAAACTGAATCACTCTTCCACCTCTTGGTGTATCTTAGAGGTTGTTTTCATAGTACTCCCCAGTCTTTTTATGGTACCCAGCGTTCCCTAGAATCAATTGGATATGCTGAAATTATGTAATCACCGTGATGATGGATGTGGTACTTGTTCCAGTTCTTTGCTATTATAAATAACAATGCAGAGAATATCCTAATACATATGTATCTTACTGGATTTTGTAAATATAGATGTCCTAGCAATGGGACTGTTGAATCTCCATGGGTGCAATGTGTTTTGTATTTTTGTGTACCCTTTGCAATGATTATACCACTTTTGGGCAATGCCTTCCTGTACCCCACCCTAGACCTACTAAGTACATACTTTCTGAGCATAGCATTTGAGAATCTATTGAAAACGTAACTTCCAGCTGGGATTGGTGGCAAACACCTTTAGTCCCACTACTCGGGAGGCAAAGGCAAATGGATCTCTGAGTTTGAGGCCAGCCTGATCTACAAAATGAGTTTCAGGACAGCCAGGGCTACACAGAGAAACACTTTTCTTGAAAAACCAAAAAAATAAGAAATAAAGAAAAGATAGTTTCCAAAATGCTCCTCCTGTAGCTGCTTCTATATCCGGCCTTGTAGGACAGCTACTATAAGAAAAGAGGAGTCTATCTACATAAACACTGGGGTCTGAACTGGTCAATGAACTGTAGTAAAAGAGGAGCTCCAAAAGGTGAAACTAAGGCAGGGGCCACAGGGAGTTCCCAGCCCTGTTTACACATTGTTCAAGCTCACTGGAAAGCTCGAGATGCAGGCCAGCAGTTCTCAGCTTTGGGTTGATAGAACCCATAGGAAATTATTCAGGGCTGCTTCCCAAGCCCCCTTCTTTCTGCCTAGAACCCTCTGGTGGAAAAGGGTCTCTGGTTTATTTTACACAAATGAGTGTCTGTTAGAATGTTGCTTTGTTTTGCTTTCTCTTCCCTGACCTAGGGAATCCTTTGTTCCTAGGCAGACCTAGTACATTTCTGGTAGAGGATGCTGGGAGCCTTGAGCTCCTGTTGAAAGCATATCAGACCAGGGTATACCCATCATGTCATTTGCTGTCATCTGTCCCCCTGTATCCCACTTGGAAAGTTTAATCTTCAGTTCCGGCAACACATAGGCCCTTGCAGACTTACAGATCCAGCTGCACTTGCTATGAGAGTGTGTTCGTGTTCAGCTCCTCATTCCTGCAGAACTCTGTTAGTGTTGACCAAGGCAAGGTTGCTCCGTCTTGGTGTCGCCGGATGAGGTGGTAAATTCAGGCTGCCCCTCGTGGGGGCCAGAGCGGTGGTGGTTGGGGTGGGACAGTTATTGGTTTTTACTTAGCTTGTTCAATCAGTGGATGTTGCTTTTGTTGGTAGGATGTATTCCTCTCTGAGGATTGTATGTACTAACCATCACCCTTCCCCACCTCACAGAGTGCCACATTAAAGCCCAGGCGAACACTACTCTTTCTGTTCATCTGTGTAGGGAACTCTCAACTTTGGTGGGATCAGGGTGGGCAACGGACCCACAGAGGAGGATGCTGAGATAATTCAGCATGACCAGCTCTCCACCCACTCAGAGGACGCAGAAGAGGTAAGATGCAGTGGTATGGGCTTCCTCTCCTACCTTGGGCAGCTCTAGTCTTGTTTTCTAAGAGGCTTACTCAATCATCTCCTTGAAAAATAAAACCACTAATGATTGGCCACTGTCAGGCCTGCTTAGGCTGCCACAGCTTGCCCTGAGGGGCCTGCTCTAATCTCCAGGTACAGCCACAGAGCCCGTGCAGCTTTGCTGTGCTCGTCTTGAATTCCGCCTGTCTGTAGTCTGCTGCATGTGACCTCAGTTACTAATTGCTCTCCTCCTCTCAGGCAGCACCCAGCATCCCACCTCTTGTTACCAGAAGCCTGGGAGCTTTTAGAATAGCTTCTCCATCCTTCGATCCTCCCAGGAATCCTTAGTCACACTGCTTACTGGCTGTACTCAGTATTTCTTTTTGAGGCCTACCCCATCAATACATTCTTGATCCAGGGGGTTTTGTTTGTTTTTTTTAAGAGCTTTTAAAAAATGTTATCTGTCTTCTTTTTAGAGTGAGAGTGGAAAGGAATCAGGCCAGCTTAGCCTTTCCTTTGACACTTCCAATTTCGGCTATTTAAAATTCACTCTCGTTGCCTGAGCACTTGTGGCACAATGCATCCAAACTGAACTAGTAATTCTCACGTATTCATTATATATGTTTAAAGCAAATAAAACAGCAATGAGCGACCCAGGCTGCGTTTTTTCAGTCTAGCCACTTTGATTATTTTTGTGTGTGTGTTCTGTTTTGTTTTTTTAACTTCAAGCATTGGGGGGTTGCCTTTATAAATATGTATCTTAAGTCTGTGATTCCCCTCTGCGTAAATGCTAAGGAAGAGTGCCTCCAGCACCTCATCCCCGGTAGCCATCCTCTCCCAAAACAGTCCGTAGCACGTGCTTATAGCTTGTGACCTTGTGTGTGGTACAGCTTCCCACTAAGTGTGAATTTGTGTTTTCAAGCCTACCGAGGACGAAGCGGTAAGACCAAAGCCTTTGTGTCTATCTGGGGCTTCTCTTTTTCCCATCCTTGTGCTCACTCTGCCAACCCCACTGCACCCTGGGGCCACACATGGCGCCATGCATCCTGCATCTCATTGGCCATTTCTAACCAGTTTGTGAGCCTGCATTCTGAAACAGTTCATCTCCATTAACTGTATCTCATGTCGGTCACCTCTGTCCTTGTGTTGTTGACTGCTGATCTAATACCTCTGAAACTGGCTTTGAAGAAGCTGCAAGTGATGTCTGCACTGGCATTCTTGAAGTCACTGCCTGCGTGATTAAGTTCCATGCGCCTCCACTTCCTCTCCTGTGATGTGCTGGTTGCTCTGCCCCCTGGGGTAGTGGTCCCCACCCCGCTCCTCTGAGTGCTTGCGAGCAAAGCTGACCCTTCCTCCCTGTCTAAGATGCAGCCAGCCTCTTCCTGCTGCCGCATCAGCTTGGTGGTGCTTCGACGTAGGGCCACAAGACCCTTGCTTGGAGTCAGTTCTAGCGTCACATGACCTGGTTGACAAGTGAACCGTTTTCAAAATGAGCTTTGCCTCTTAGGTACATTTAGGGAAAGGCAATCCATCTGCATGAAAGGCCTTCATATGTTAAGTACATAAAGAGTCACAGAATGGAGAGAAAGCTAGTGTTCAGGCCACATCTAGAGTTACCAGGCCTTGTAGCTCGGCAGTCGTTCGTTTACCAACATGTAGATGTTGGATGGGTTGTAAAAGGCCTTCCTGAACCTTTCACATCTTCCCCCAACTCTCTCTAACACGCCTGTACCTATGAACCGTTCTCTTCCCTCTCCTGGTCTCTCCAAGGGGCAGTGCATGGCTGTGGGAGAGCCTTTGTTGTTCTATGTCAAAACAGGCAGTGTTTGTTCTCCCTGATGGCTGGGGAGGCTCTCTTGCCTGCATCAACAACAACCATCACTCGTGGACCAGGTGTCTGTGCATACTTGCTGGCTGAGCCTCCTGGCATGGTTGAGGGGGGCGATGAATGGGATTCCGTGTTGCTGAGGAGCCTAGCCCTCTCCTAGTATCACCACCTCCAACCATACTGCTTTCCAAATGTCTACCTCATTATGTACCAGTACCTTTATCACCGGCAGAATGTTCTAGTCAACTATCTAGTTCCAATGTCCTCATTTATAGCCATGTCCCTAGGAGGTGGACAGTCAAAGAAGATAGGCTGTGGTGTGTATCCCCACCACCAATCACACTCAGGGAATTATCTCTCCCTGGCTTCTTTGTCCAGCATTGATTGTCCACAGCCAAGTTTAGGTAACTGACATTTATATAATGATCTCAAACAAAACAGATTCTTTTTTTTTTTTTTTTTTTTTTTGCTGCAAACTGCATGAGGCTTTATTGTAAAACAAAACAGATTCTTAAAAAGCAGTACAGCCTACTTCTGTAATTCCCTACATTGCTTGGATGTAAACAAGTGTTTATTCCAGGCAGGGCAATTGCACCCTAGTCCTAGGAGACAGTCCAGGTCCAAACCAGACCCAGGCTGCTTGCTATCTGGGAAATTTTTGAAGCTGCACCATTCCACAAGGGTCAGCGGCCCCTCCCCCTGCTGTGTCTTCTCACCAGCCGCTCTCATCAGCTCATTCACACTCATGCTCCTGTCTGCACAGTCACGTGTGTGTGTGTGTGTGTGTGTGTGTGTGTGTGTGCGCACTGTGTTTAGTGCTATAGAAATGGAGAGACGAAAACTAGTTCTTGCCTTTCAGGATCTTCTAGACAAGGTAGGGAGACAGTCTGGAGACGGACACCACGATGGATGTATGGCCAGGGTGCTGTGGGAGCAGAGAGGGCACCTGACAGGATTCCCTTAGCTTCCTCCTCCTGAGTTGAGGCTGGCCAAGCAGGGGTATCTGGAGGCAGGGAGCGAGGAAAAGGAGCAGACCCACTGCATCTGCAGCGTTAGAAAGATGAAGGCCAAGCCCATGTTCAGCCGCGGTTCAGCTTTGCTGGGGCTGATGTGGGAGTTTGGGAACTCATGAGAGGACGGGTGGGCAGAGCGCGACAGTAGTTGTTGCCTCGTTTTGGCAACAAGGAGCGTCAGAGTAGTGAAGCTGAGGTGCATGAACCCCAGGAGTAGAGCTGTAGATTACACTGGGAGGGAAGGGCCAAGGCCTGGAGGCGAGGGCATCCTGTAGTGATATAACTCAGGGAGGGAGCTGGAAGGGAAGGCTCTGACATGGGTGTGGGACAGTGAGCGAGTGTTGGTGGGACCAGAGGACAGATTGCTGTGTTTCATCTGGTGAGGTTGAGTCTGAGGTCTGTGGTACACCAGGAGACACAGCATAGCCAACGGAGGGTGGGCAGCACAGAGACAGGCGTTTGTGTGAGTCACTCCCAGGGTGCCCAGTGAGCCCGAGTCAGTCCTACAGGAAAGACTTAGGGGTGAGGCTGTGACTCCAGGCATCTTGGAATGGCAGCAGTGCAGAGGAAGGAATGTCAGGAGGAAGACCAAGAGACAAGAAATATCTTAGGGAGCAGCCCCCAGTGACAGACACCACAAAGTACAGCCAGGGTACAGTGTCTGTTAGATTTAACCCCTGGGAGATGATGCAGCCATCTTAGAAAAGCCATTCTGTCCGGGCGTTGGTGGCCCACGCCTTTAATCTCAGCACTCGGGAGGCACAGGCAGGTGAGTTCGAGACCAGCCTGGTCTACAAGAGCTAGTTCCAGGACAGCCTCCAAAGCCACAGAGAAACCTGTCTCGAAAAACCAAAAAAAGAAAAAAAGAAAGAAAGAAAGAAAAGCCATTCTGAGGAGAAAGGGTAAAAGCCAGGGTGAAGAACAAATAGGCCAGACAGAAGCTGGGACAGAATGCAGAACGAAGGTGGAGAGTGACCTGCTGTCACATCGTCACATCTTAGTTGCCAAGTGTGTTGGGCCTGTGATGAATGACAGGAACCTTCCAAGAGCTGAAGGTTTCCCCCTTCTCTCCTTTCCACTGGGATGGGCATAAAGTCTCCTATAGCCCAGGCTAGCCTAGAACTCACTATGTAGCCAAGGATGGCATTGAACTCTTCACCATCCTGCCTCTGCCTTGCAAGTGCTGGGATCACAGGCCTCCACAACTATACCTGGCGCCCTTTATTTTATTTTATTTTATTTTATTTTATTTTTGTCTTATGGAAAATGCCCTTTTTCTCACATAGTATATCCTGATTGTGGTTCTCCTTTTTCAATGAGAAAAAACTGGGTAGAATGAAACACCGAAAGCACTGTACTTTCGCTGAGCCCAGGAATAAAGACTGGGCCTCCTTGGAGCTCTAGACTTAATTCCCCATTACTTCATACAGCAGGGGTGGGCTAGTGTTCTTTTAGCATTGCAGGACTGAGGTAGCTCTGGATAACATAACAAGGGCTCTCATTTTCAGAGTGCGAGGCTTACAGAGAGAACAGCCCAGAAAGTCACAGGTTAGACAGAGATGACAGGAAGTGAGGCATTTCCCCAGGGAAGCTTGCTGGAAATGACCCCCTCTTCCTACTGGCCCTACTCTGGTGACTTGGCAGCCCAGCCCCTTAATACAGTATGGAGACTATAGCATAAGACAGGCCGAGACATGAGGATGTGGGAAGCTGACAGAGCCTCGGGAGCCTGGAGCTGGCCATCCTGTGTTGGGCTTGGAGGAGTAATCTTACAAAGAAAACTATGGCCTGGTCTATGGCAGACATTTGATTTCTCCACCTGAGCTTTCTAGAACATACCAAGTTCAGAAAACTGCTCCTAAAAGGTAACTGTGGAGAATTTCTTCCAGACCTGGAGCTCTACCCACCCCGCTTCTGCGCAGTACTGAAGACTTAGGGCGCTAGGCAAGTGCTCCCCCACTGAGCTCCATCCCTAAGCTCCCAGCACAGTTGTTTTGTTGCAGTTTTTTGGAGACAGGGTCACATTATGCTGTCCAGGCTGCCCTCAAGCTCATGATGCTCCCACCTCAGCCTCCTTAGTATGAGGATTATAGCATGAGCCACCATGCCAGCCACACCTACGCTATTTCCCGAGTAGCTCTTCATGTAGGGGTTTGTGGGCGTTTGGCAAAATTTCCCTAGGTGACCTTTTCAGAAGCCACAGAAGAAGGAAGTTATCTAGGTCTCAAAAGGCTAGAAAGAGTAAATAAGGAGGCTTCGGAGCTCAGTGTGCAAGTAGCTTCCTGCCCGACAGTGAAGCCTGGGAGCTCCCTGCCTGCCCTTGCCATATTCCAGGCACAGGTGCTCCACTGTAAGGCAGGGATCCTCTGGGCCTTGTCCACCGGCAGGTCCTTACAGCCTCCAGTACAGGTGGGATCTAGGCTGAGTACACCTGATAGTTAAATTCAACTTGCAATTCAATCTGGAGTCACCTGAGACAAGCCTCTCACCGTGTCTGAGAGGTTATCACTGTTGGGCTAACTAAAGCGGGAAGACACAGCTTAAAAGTAGGTGGCACCATTCCCTGGGCTTGGGGTCCTGAACTGAATAAAAGGCAAACTGCACCTGCATCTATTGCTCTCTGCTGCTTGGCTGTGGATGTGACCAGCTGCTTTTAGCGCCTGCTGCCTTGGCTTCCCCAACATGATAACTACACCTTGAACTGTGAGCCAAATAAACCTTTCCCCTAAATCACTTTTATTGGGGTATTTAATCACAGCAACAGAAAAATAATAAGATAATAATAATCATTCTTGACTCAGTATATCCCACTGTGGAGATCAGATCCCATCAGGGTGAGAAAAAATTGTTGAAAAGAGTCTCATTAAGGTACAGTATGTAGAGCTGGAGAGATGGCTCAGTGGTTAAGAGCACTGTCTGTTCTTCCAGAGGTTCTGAGTTCAATTCCCAGTACCAACATGGAGGCTCACAGACTCCTATCTCCTGTTCCAGAGGATCTAATGCCCTCTGCTGGCCTATGTGGGTGCTGCATGCACACGTGCACAGATACCCATGCAGGAAAGACACTAATAAAATAAGACATAAAATAAAAATAAGTCTGGCAGGCCAGTGGTGGCACAGTCCTTTAATTACAGCACTCAGAAGGCAGAGGCAGGAAGATCTCTGGGTTCAATGCCAGCATGGTCTACAGAGCGAGTTCCAGGACAGCCAGAGCTACATGGAGAAACCTTGTCTCAAAAATCCAATAAATAAATATGTCTTTAAGAAAGAGCAACATAAAACAAGAATGAAAAGATAGGCATTTCCTGATGCAGTGGCATACACTGCAAAGCCAGTACAAGAAGGCTAAGGATGTAGGGTTCCAAGTTCAAGATCAGCCTGCCACTACACAGTGAAACTGTTTAAAAAAACAAACAAAAAGATACAGTGTCGTGTATTGAGAGGGTATTAGGGTGCCCTAGTTGGAAACTAGGCCAGGAAGGCTTTTGCTGAAATCTGTTTTCAAATCAACACCAGTACCCAGCCCCTCTACAGGTGAGACGTCAGCTATAAGAAATATGTCCCTTGCCCTGGCGTGGGCTCCGGGGGCGACTCCCCTCCTGCACACCCCCTCCTAGCCTGATATCTCCTCTATGGTTTCCTCCCGTGC
The DNA here is from genome assembly GCF_003668045.3 of Cricetulus griseus. Taxonomy (NCBI): domain Eukaryota; kingdom Metazoa; phylum Chordata; class Mammalia; order Rodentia; family Cricetidae; genus Cricetulus; species Cricetulus griseus. The sequence goes on from NC_048600.1 coordinate 114,095,211, forward strand.
CAGTTTGACTTTGCGGACACCATGGTCCACCAGGCCATCCACACCATCGAGTACTGCCTGGGCTGCATCTCCAACACTGCCTCCTATCTGCGACTGTGGGCCCTCAGCCTGGCGCATGCACGTGAGTGTGCTCTCTCCAGGCCCCACCCCCAACGCCCTTAGATTAGTGGAGGCTGCCTCAGCATGGAAACCCATAGAGCTTCTGTGGAGTCAGTCCAGCTCCCGATTCCAAGAGTGAGTGCAGATAAGGTGTGTCCACTCTTACTCAGGTTAGCTGTTTGGGGTGATGCTGCCCAAACTGCAGGAACACAGGTTTCAATGGGCAGCGCTGGCGCATGCCTTTAATCCCGGCACTCTGGAGGCAAAGGCAGGTGGATCTGTGAGTTTGAACCCAGCCTGGTCTACGGGGTGAGTTTTAGGACAGACAGGGCTAGAAATTCAGTTTTCAAGGAACTCACCAGGTAAATGGTGGCAGAGTAAAATGAAAAGATCACACTCTCCTCAACTGCACCTTGTGTCTGCCCCTTCCTTCCCCAGAGCTCTCGGAAGTACTTTGGACCATGGTGATCCACATCGGCCTGCATGTTCGGAGTCTGGCTGGAGGGTTCGCACTGTTCTTCATCTTCACCGCCTTTGCCACCCTGACTGTGGCCATCCTGCTGATTATGGAGGGTCTCTCAGCCTTCCTCCACGCAATCCGGTTACACTGGTGAGTGGCAATGTGTCTTAGGTGGAACAGCGTAGAGCAGGTCACCCCCTTGGTCACAGGGAGTGGACAGTGCTTCTTGTACCGGAAGTGTGCCTGGTAGGGAATGGAAGCTGGCCCTCTCCAGCTCAGTTGAGGGTATCAAGGTGCCCCAGTTAGGCCAGGAAGGATTTGGGGGCAGTCATCGCTGAAATCACTTTTCAAAGGCAACACCAGTACCCAGCCCCTCTACAGGTGAGATGTCAGCTATGAGAAATTAGTCCTCTGCCCTGGTGTGGGCTGCGGGAGGGGGGGGGCGACCGGGGGGGGGGGGGATGGGACGGGACGGACTCAACTCCTGCACAACCCCTCCTACATTTCTCTGTGTAGCCCTGGCTGTCCTGGAACTCGCTCTGTAGACCAGGCTGGCCTTGAACTCAAAGAGATCCTTAGGCCTCTGCTTCCTGAATGCTGGGATCAAAGGTGTGCCCCGCCACCACCTGGCTTGTTTTCTTTTTTTAAATAGGGTCTCACTATATAGCCTAAGCTGGCCTCACACTCACAATTCTCCTGCTTCAGCTTCTCAAATGTTAGGGTTACAGGCAAGGAATACCATGCACAGCTGGTTTGTGTTTTGCGTGTGAGGGTGTTTCTGTGGCCTTGATTCCTGTCTTTAGAGCGTTGGACTGGACCCCATCCAGGAATTGCTAGAGCACACTCTCTCCCGACTTTGTCCCTTTACTGTGTCACTGTGCCAATGCTTTGGTAGGATGCTAAGTACACTAAAGCAGCTTTTCCAAAGGTGGCGTAGCAGTGTGGAGGTGTGCACTGTTTGCTCTCCTTAATGTGCTGGGTGATCCTTCATGCTCTATATGAAGAAATGGCTCAGGAATCAGAGAGCTAGAGGCTGGGCTGTCACTATGACCTCAAACGTGGGTTCCCAGATTGAGCAAATAAGAATACAAAGAGAGGTCTAGCGACATGAGTCGGTGTGTTAAAGCATTTGCCACCACACCTGATGACTTGAGTTTAGTCCCTTGGAACCACACGGTGGAAGGGGAGAGCCAACTTTGTAAGTTGTCCTCTGACCTCCACGTGTCCACTCTTGTACTTACAGACATACACATACACTCAAGATAAGCAACTATAATTTTTTGTGTGACTATTTCTCAAATGTGCCTGAAATGCAGCAGCCACACAACAAGCCAGGCAGCCTGGTTTCGCTGGCAACTCTGCCTCAGACTCCTCCTTTCAGGGCTCCATTTACTCCTCTATGTTGCCATTCTCCTTTGAGGGAAGAGTCAGTCCTGGCGTTGGCTGTAGATGACCCACACAAACACCCCCACCATACACCCTGAAAGGCTTACACACTCACTGGCCCTGCCTCAGAAACCCCTAGATGAGGTGATAGGTGGTCTCTGGGCTCCACAGAGCTTTGCACAGCCCAGACCCTGAGGGGCCTCTTGCCAGTGCCCTCCTTTCTCTCCTGGCTCCATTGCAAGTGTCTAAGAGTCTCCTGTGGTTGTGCCCAGTTACGGGAAAGAACTGAGGTATGTTAGGGGGAGGCTGTGGCTGACATTAGCCCTCCCTCCAAAGCTGCCTTAGGAGGCCTGTCAGTAGGTCAGTAGAAGCTGCTGTCTCTGAGCTGGCTCTCCTGGCTCCTCTTCTCCCAGCCTGTGGTTTGTTTACTGGGAGCCTGGGAGGTTGGGAGGGCTGTGCACTTTCAGCCACTGGCTTGGCACCCTCCCCTCAGGTTATCAGCCAGGTCTCCCAGCACACTTCCTCAGCTGCTCCAGTGAGGGAATGTCTGTAACCAGCCCCGGCGGCAGTGACTCACTTTTTCTTGCCCTCTTGGCCTCCGTGCTTTGTGCTTTCCTGTTCTCATCTGTGTCTCCTGAGCTCAGGACTTGAAGGAAGAGCGACAACCCCTCTGTAATTGCAGCCTGTGTTAAAGGTGCTTCCCATTCTGGGCAGGGGAGGAGCAGTACAGGTTAGTGTGAGGAGAGTGCCGGCCTTAGGTCTCACTTCCAACAGGAGCTGATGCAGTTGGGATGCCATGTTTTGTTACCAGGTGAATGCCTTCATCCTCGGGCTCTCTGAACATGGCTGTGTCTCATGTGGAGAGAGAGAAGATGATAACCAGGTGGCAAAGTTACTGTGAGAACACAGGAAATAATGCACGTACCAGGTGGCTCTACACAACCCTGACATACCATAATAGACAATGGCTGAAAAGTAGGATGCTCTGTAGAGAGAGACCTGACTGGCGTGCCCTACAAACAAACTTCACAAACAAACTTTTTCAGCTGGTTAGAGAATGGGGAGCCCATAAAGGAGGCAAGTGCTGCCATCTGGATGCCCTTTAGATACAGTCTGCAAGGATCGGGCTTGAGGTAGATGCCTCGCTTTCATTTGTCTGTGTGGCAGTTTAAGTATTGAGCAAGAGGGGAAGCAGAGGAGGCCTTCTCATGCAATTTTCAGAATCCTGGCTTTGGAGGGATGGGTGGTGCCACATTTGAGACGTGGCACCACCACTTAAAAGTTTAATTGGTGCTCGTGCGCCCTCTACTGACCCAATGCAGAAGCGCACAAAGGGCTGCAGGGACCTCAGCATTGTTGCCCTCTGGTGAGGGGTGGGAAGGGTCCTTGCCAAAATGGATAGTGCTGTTCTGGTTTCCAGCACCAGATGCCAGCATCTTCACACCTTTCTTGTCACCCCTGGTGTTCCCCTGATAAATAAGCTCTACGGGGTTTTTGGTGGGATGGAGAAGAAAAACGTTTAATCTGATTTGATTTGATAACATAAACCACTGGTCTGACTGTCTAAAGCCAGTGACATTTGAGAACGTAATTTCTGTCTGCTGGGTTGTGTCTCCCCACCTACCCTGTAAAGTGTACTTGGCATTCATACCCACCATAATCAGACACAGAGTGGGGATCTGGCTATAACTGGCCATCAGAATGAGGCATAAAGAATGAAGCCTGGGACAAGGACCCCTTCTGTAGAGTCCATATGTGTGTCCATGCTCACACCTGTGTGCTCCCAGGTGGGCTGAATGGGGAGACAGAATGGGGAACAGGCATTCGGAATGGAGTGACACTGCAATAAAAATCCTGGGGAGATAGTCCCAGGCTGACAGCACCGCCTGATACCAAGCCATCAGAGAGATGTGTGTTCATCCCCAAAGTGTGAAGGCAGAGCCAGAAAAGCAGCTGCCCCAGCCTCTTCTAAAACTGCCTCCCTCCATCACCCTCCACCAGGAAGGGAAAAGGCCCCACAACCCCTTCCTCCTTCAGCCAACCCCAGAAAGGGGGCCCTGGAACATGGCAGGAGCTCTCATGTTTGCCCTCGAAGCCCCTGGCTCACTGGGTGGCCTTTGTCAGGAGCTGAAGCTGGAAGGGGTGATGGAGAAGGCAGTCTGTAGGGTTCTAGGTGCACTTCAGAGGCTGAGCAAACTGCCAAAGAGCCTGCAGGGGGCAGCACCTCTCACCCTGAGAGGCAGCTTTGGTCTATGTTCTCAGGAAGCACATGTTTCCCTGGGTGGGGCAGCCCAGGGAAGTTGTTTCCATCTCTGTACTGGGAGCTTGCGGTGAGGACTGTCAGGGCGGAAGGTAAAGTCCAATTGACCTCTAGACAAACCCAAGATGGTGGCCTCATATGTGAGGCCCTGGCCCCCATCCTAAGCACTGTGGAAACAATAGCCATCTAAGCAAAACTTAGGCTACATTTGCCCTTTTTGAAAATTAGAGTTGTCTGTCTGTGTGGTTAGCTGGCCAGGAAGTCATTCAGAATGCATCCTTAGAACTGGAGGCATGGGTTGGAACCCTGTGATGGCAATCTCGGGGTACACAGTATAGAATAAAGGAGAGACATACATCTTTTGTTCAGTTGTTTAGGAATACCCTTGGTATACATGAATGAGGCCTACCCAACATGAACCCTCCAAACCCAAGGGAAGTGAGAGAGAGCAGGAGACTAGCCACCCTCCCCCAGAGCCAGCTCTGTACCTGGGACTTGCAGAGAGACATCTTAGAAGCTAGTGCAGGGGACAAGGTGAATCTGGGCCCTGGAATCCTTCAGCTGATGTGAGCTCAGAGTACCATTGCTGGGTTCCATTTCCCCAGGAGGCCTTGGGGCCTGGGCCCTGCCCCTGCAGGATGTGAGGGCAGGAGAAAGCACTGTATGATCACTTCTGCACAGAAAGTTCTTCTACTTCTCCCAGCAGGGACACCCATGGCTCTGCCACTGTGTCCTTCAGCAGTCACTGCAGACCTGAGGGGCCTCTGCTGTACCTCTAGCTGCCTCCCACCCACTGTACTTTAGTTGCATGATAGAAACCCTGACTAAAGCTGAAGGGTGAGCTGGGCAGCTAGACTAGTCTCAGGCCTTGATGCTTCTTAAAGCCTTTGTCACCTGTCCCCTAGAGCCCACCACAGCCCCATCCCTGCTTGTTCTTGCAAGAGTCACAGGGTGCCTAGGGGAAGCTATGCCCCAGGGCAGCTTGGCTTTTTCTGGATCAAGCATGTGTGTTTCTGCCCATATTTGGTGGTGGTTTGGTTGCTGGGTTGGCGGGCTGCTGGCCAGGGGAGTGTTCGGGAGGAAACAACCAGGCAGTCCTGCTCCTGACTTCTTCCTGCCCCTCTGAGTTGGAAAAGGCCCCAAAGAGACCAGCAGGAATAGCTGCCAATCTGCCTGGGAGGGGAGTTAAGGCCCTGTTTTTCCTTTTCGTCTCCAGAGAAGAGTTCTTTCTCAGATGTTTTTGTGGCTGGAGAATATTTTTGCTTTGAGAAGAATCACACACACAACCCCCCCCCCCAGTGTCCACTTTCAGCATTCACTCCCAGGTCTCCCTTCTTGGGCGGAGTGGGGGGGGGGCTGCAATCATGTTTACCCAGAATTCCTCCGGGGGCTTCCCTTAGCAGGCGCTGTGTGAGCTCCTACCAGGAAGGGGCTGGGGGATGTTTCTTCTTCATTTCCCGGCTGATGTCACACTGTACTGTGCTGTTACACTGAGTGCCAATACGCCTAGTAGGGCAGAGTGAATGAAACGTGAGGACAGACAGCCGTCCCCGGGCATCCAGTGCTGTGTCTTGCTGAGGACAGGCCTGGGCTCAGAAAGCAGCTCCTGAGGAGGTGACAAGGTGGTCCTGTGGCAAAGCTGCTGCCACACAACCTGGTGACACATGGAAAAGTGGAAGAGGAGAACCGATTTCACAAAGTTGACCTCTGACCTCCCCACATAGCAAATTTTAAATGTTATTTTTAATTTAAAAGATAAATAAAGCCAGGCAGTGGTAGTGCACACCTTTAATTCCAACAATCGGGAGGCAGAGGCAGGTGGATCTCTGTGAGTTCCAGGCCAGCCTGGTTTACAGAGTCAGTTCCAGGATAGGATCCAAAGCTACACAGAAACCCAGTCTCGAAAAATCAAAAGAAAAAAAAAAGATAAGTAAAAACAGAGGTCATACAAAGGTGTGTCTTAGTTAGGGCTTCTAAGCAAAGCAACTTGGGAAGGAAAGGGTTTATTTGGCTCACACTTCCACATCACTGTTCATCATTGAAGGGAGTCAGAACAGGAACTCAAGCAGGGCAGAAACCTGGAAGCAGAAGTTGATGCAGAGGCTGCCTGCTTTCTTATGGAACCCAGGACCACCAATCCAGGAATGGCCCCACCCATAATGGACTGGGCCCTCTCCCATCAATCATTAAGACAATGCCCTCCCTATAGACTTGCATACAGCCCAGTCTTACAGAGGCATTTTCTCAGTTGAGATTCTCATCTGTCAAATGACCCTAGCCTGGGTCAAGATGACCTAAAACTACCAAGCACAAGGTGGAAGAGATAGAGTGAGAGAACCATCTCCACAGGGTTGTCCTCTGACTCCCCCATACATGCTATAGCACATGTATGCTCACGAACACATATTATATACATACATACATCCTAAAGTAAAATGAATTCGATGAGAGCAGCTCCTGGGCTGTGAGCAGCAAGCCACGAAGGGGTTATCTCAAGCTCACCCAGGAGCACAGGGCTGGAGGGAAAGTAGTACAAACGTCTGAATAGGGCTGTTCTGGGCCAGCCATGGTGACATTCCCTGTAGTTCCAGCTATTGTGGAAGCTAGGGCAAGATGATGGCTTGAGTCCAGGAGTTCAGGGGCAGCCTGGGCAACATGGTGAGACCCTCTTTATTTGTTTTTGTCGGGAGGTTTTCGAGGCAGGGTTTCTCTGTGTAGCCCTGGCTGTCCTGGAACTCATTTTGTAGAGCAAACTGGCCTTGAACTCAGAGATCCACCTGTCTTTGCCTCCCAAGTACCGGGCTTAAAGAAGTGTGCCACCATCACCCAAGTTTATTATTTTATTTTTAAAATATTGGTTTATGTCTGATTGAGGGCGTGGAGGCTAGAAGAGGGTGTCAGATCTCCAGGAGCTAGAGTTACAGGAAGTTGTGAGCAGCCCCGTGAGTGCTGGGAACCAAACTCAGGTCCTCTGCAAGAACAGCAAGTGCTCTTAACCACTGAGCCATTTTATTTTGGTTTTTGACAGGGTCTCACTATGTCGCCCTGGCTGGCCCTAGATCTGCCTGCCTTGTCTCCTCGTGCTGGGGTGAAGTATGTGCCACCACTCTCAGCCCTATCTCATTTTCCCTGAGAAATGGTGACTGTACTCTTCTTCTTTCCAGGGTGGAATTCCAGAATAAATTCTATGCCGGGGCCGGTTTCAAGTTCCTCCCCTTCTCCTTTGAGCATATTCGGGAGGGGAAGTTTGATGAGTGAACCCTCAGCAGGGCTCGTGCCCAGAGCAGCTCCCCTGCTTGCCTCCACGGTGATTCTCTGTGTTCCTTTTGCCTGTTGGTTGTGATCCCTGGGTACCAGGGCGTTTGTGTCACCCCTGCCAGCCTGTCCCCGCCGTGAGTCATTTAGGTAGGTGCTGGCCTTCCCTGGGTCTCCACCCCAAGCCTTGTACGTAATGTAGATTTCCTAGGGAGACTTGGATGGCTGTGCCTGATACCCATCCATCCCAACAGCACCAGTCTTGGCCTCCTGGCCTCCGGACAGACAGCCCTATTCTACTCCTTGCTGGTGAGCCAACCTGCATAGTCACATGGGTGTGCAGAGCCCTCAGGATGAAAGGGGTCCCTCTTCAGTCCCGAGTTCTTGGTCACACCTAGGAAGAGGATCAAAACTGGTTTCCTCCTAGTAGGGGACATGGTTTATGGAATATATCCCACTCCAGTTAGCAGGGACAGTCAGGAAGATGCTCTTGTCAGCCTTTGCCCACGCCTTTCCAGTTAGTATTAAGAGGGAATTCAGATGGCCCCATCGGGCCATCTTCTCCTTGTCATCCCAAAGGTCCCAGGATAACCAGCACCACCCTCCTCTCCAACCCTGTTGGCCCAGCATAGCATCCCTGGAAAGGGGAAGTCTAATCAACTTGTGCACAGGGCTTCCCGACCTTAGATTACTTTCTACCCAGTCTGCATGAATGGGCCTTGCCCCACACTACATCCCAGGGCAGAGGTTAAAATTGGCACTCTCCTAGTGCAGCTCTGAGACCTTTCCCGTCCTGATCATGATGTCCTGAGGCTGTGGTCAGTAAGGTTGGTTCTGCCGGCAGGCCTGCCTTGATTTGCCCACTGATAGTCCCTCCCAACTCCCACAATGACCCCAGGTTTCAGGAGTCGAATCCTTGGCAGGAAAGGTCAGTGCCATTTACAATTTGCTAATTGGATGTGCCTGACTGGTAGGCTTCTGGCACAGGTGTGGTGAGCGCTGTTCAGGCCTGCCAAGCCCCTGTCACCCACCTTGTGTACCCCTGGCTGTGGATCTCAAACCCTTCTAATCATGTGCTGACCCAGCAGCCCTGGCTGCTCTCCCTCAATTTACCCACTGCCTTCTCTGGGAGGCAATGCTAAATCAGCAAGGCCCATCCCCTCCTCCCACCCTGGCACCCAGAGAGCTGCTCAAACACTTGCCCAGGCAGGGCTGGCCCACTGTGACCTTGTCCTGAACCCCTCTCCTTTTGTGTCCAGTTTACATGAAGACCTTTGCTCTGTTTACAGTGAGGCCTGAAGCTGAGCTCTTTGTCAGGGGCCCTGCTCAAAGCCTTCTGTTCAAACATTCTCATGCTGAATAAAGTGTGTTTGACTCTCACACACACTGCCTGTCTCTGAGTGCACAGCCCTCTTGAGCCCATCTGGTGCCCACACCCTCTCCTTCCTGCCAGTGTTTCTGCTTTTCTTCATCATCTGAGGCCACAGTTGCCATGGCCCTGGCTGGGCACTGAGTTTGTGAAATTAGCGCCTTATCTCGAGTTTCCCAGGCGCCTTCCCACTGCTGGGAGCCAAGTTAGCTTTGCAGAGCTTGGGCAGCCTTCATCTCTCTTCCCTCCACTGCGCTGCCCAGCCGCAGAATGGGGGCGGGTGTCTGCTCCATGTGCCTTCTCCAGGGCTCCGTGGCCTGGCTATTTTGAGCCCTAATGCCATTGGCCTTGGTGTAAGTAGAGGCTTGGCAGACTATTCAGGGCAGCTGGAGAATGTGAGGTGCTGAAGTAGGCAGGCTATGGGCCAAAGAACCAGCAGGCTGCAGGGAGATGGCTGGGTGGGGAGGGCACTTCATCACTTCCTTCTCTGAAACATAGACATTCTTTCTCTGCACATGTCCCCCCTGCACACACACACGCACACGCACACGCACACACACATATACATACACACACACACACACACACACACACACACACACACAGAGGAATGTAACACCTGTTTCTCCTGAGGGCCAAGGAGAGGCTGGGACATCCTGTTCATTCTACCTTTTTTGTTTGTTTGTTTGTTTGTTTTTTGTTTTTTGTTTTTTGTATTGGTTTTTTCAAGACAGGATTTCTCTGTTTAACAGTCTACTTTGTAGACCAGGCTGGCCTCGAACTCACTGAGATCTGCCTACCTCTGCCTCCCAAGTGCTGGGATTAAAGGCATGCACCACCATTGCCAGACTTCATTCCATCTTCTTATCCTACCGTAGCCTAAACCCCTCTCTCCAAACCAACAGGACACCTACCTGGGGAGCAGTACTCCCCAACTCCAGATGGCTCTTCAAATAAAAGGCCTCAAGGAAATTCTGTTGATGAACTCTTTTTTCTGTTTTTTTGTTTTGTTTTGTTTTGCATTTTGTATTCTTTGTATTTTCTTTGTTTTTCTTGTGTTGATGAATTCTTAATCTCTTGCTGTTACCTACTCAAAAGCCTAATTAGAATAGCAGAGTTGAGAATTCAGGATTAAATCCTAATTTATAGTCGGTGAATTTTAGACAAAGAGGCCAAGATAATTCTATTAAGAGACCTGGGCATGACACTGTCTGTCTATAGTCCCAGCATTATAGGGGTGAATGCAGGATTGGAAGTTCAAGACCAGCCTGAACTACATGAGGCCCAGTTTTCAAGACAACACAACACAAACTCCTTTGTTTTCATTAGTGCTGATACAACTGAGTATCCTCCTGCAAAGGACACGTTTGGATTGCTCCATAACCATAACAAAAATGAAATCAAACACCAAGCCTGGGCCTGTGAGCCCAGCACTGGAATGGAAGGATCTTGAGTTTGAAGCCAGCACATGCTGTATACACAGATCATGTCTTAACCACCTAAAAATGAATTAAAAGTGGATCATAGACCTAAATGGAAGAGTTAACACTATAAAACTCCAGCCGCCTTCTAGCGAACCAGTGACTCTCACAGTGAGTAACAAGATAAAAATGCAGATGTTAGCCTTCAAATCCTTGGCAAGCTCTCGTGTATCGAAGGCCGTAGTCAAAGCGCCTGGAGACAAAAAGATAGAAGAAAGGCCATAGCCCGATACCCAGGCAGTCTGAGCCATGTCATCCAAGGAAAGGGTAAAAGACTCTGACACTGTCGGAGTGAAGGCAAAGGCTCAGAGATAGCTGTCTCCAAGGAGTGTGTGTCGGGGCTAAGGGAACACTGTCGCAGATTTTCCTGGCCAATACTTCTCCAGCCTACACTCCCCTCCCCACAGAAGCCTCATTTTGTGTAAAGATGGATGCTTGCTTTCCCTTTCTCTAAAAAAGAAGAAAAAGATGGGGCCCCCACATGCCTGTAGTCCTGATACTTGGAGTTGGAGCCAGAAGGAGCAGAAGTTGAAGGCCACCCTCCCCCTTGCCTACACAGTGAGTTTGAAGCCAATCTAGGCTACATGAGAAACTGTCAAAAAAAATTAAAAATCTGGTAAGATGACTCAGCAGGTAAAAATGCTTGCCACAATCGCCTAATGGCCTGAGTCAGGCCCCCCCAGGCCCCATATAAAGTTGAAAGGCGAGGAGGAACCTCCCACCACCCACCTCCTACGCCCCATCACACACAATGACAATAGTAAAAATAGCTTAAAATTTAGAATAAAACTTAAGCCCAAGCCAGGTGTTGGTAGCACACGCCTTTAATCCCAGCACTTGGGAGGCAGAGGAAGGCGGATCTCTGTGAGTTAGAGGCCGGCCTGGTCTACAGAGTGAGTTCCAGGACAGCCTCCAAAGCTACAGAGAAACCCTGTCTGGAAAAACAAAAACAAAACAAACAAACAAACAAAAAAAAAACTTAAGCCCAGCAGAGGGGGCACACACCTTTAATCGCAGCACTCAGAAAGCAAAGGCAGGTGGATTTCTGTGAATTCAAGGCCAGACTGGTCTACAGAGTGAGTTCCAGGACAGCCAAGACTACCTAGAGAAACCCTGTCTCAAAAAGCCAAAAAATAAAAAAAATATTTTGTTTTGGCTATATAATGGTAGGAGGCATGGCAACAGGAAGTTGAGAGATCACATCTGTTATTATTATTATTATTATTATTATTATTATTATTATTATTATTATTATGTATCCAACATTCTGCTTCCATGTATATCTGCACACCAGGAGAGGGCACCAGATCTCATAACAGATGGTTGTGAGCCACCATGTGGCTGCTGGGAATTGAATTCAGGACCTCTGGAAGAGCAGTCAGTGCTCTTAACCTCTGAGCCATCTCTCCAGCCCAAGAGATCACATCTTTAACCACAACCAGAAAGCAAAGAGGGCAAACTAGAGGAGAGGTGAGACTACAAACTCTCATCCGACTCCTAAAGCCGTGGTTCTCACCCTTCCTAATGCTGAGACCCTTTAGTATGGTTCCTCATGGTGTCTGACCCCCCAACCAAAAAAAATATTTTCATTGCTAGTTCATTACTGTGATTTTTCTACTGTTATTAATCATAATGTAAATATATGTTTACCAATGGTCTTAGGCAACTTTTGGGAAAGGGTTGTCCGTCGCGACCCACATGTTGAGATCACTCTCCTGAAGGTTCTGTACATCCCAAACAAGAATACTAACCGCTATCCAGGGCCCAAGTGTTGAAATACATAAGTCTATGGATGACATTTCTCCCTCAAACCATCACAGTATATAATCTGAATTAACTAGGAGGACGGTGGGGCCTAAGACTTAGGAGGAAATGCCTCCCGGGTCTGGCTGATGGGAACTGGGGAGAAAGCAGAGCCCAAAAGTCCTTAGCTAGAATCCAGAAACTTTGGGTTTCCTCCAGCCAGCTGAAGATGGGTTGACCCGGCTCTGGGCTGGGAAGTTATGGGTAAAAAACAGGTTCCATGTGCCCGCCTCTAAGGGGCAGGCATGTCCTTTTCCCTTTACGGTTCATCTGCGGAGAGTCTGTGCCCTGTCCAAGGAATACCCTCATCCTGAGGTCCTAGAACCAACCTCATCAGAGAGGGTGGCCGCGGATCTGCTGGGAGGCCCAAGCTTCACAGGAATGGGAATAATTCTGTCGCTGCCTTCATAAGATGGAACCGGCTGCTCCCCGACACCCCATCCCCGGTCCCAGTCCCCGTCATCGTCCTGTCCCCAGTGAGATGTAGAAGTTACAGCAGGGCAGAGCTTCCCGCAGCCTCTGCCCTGCGGTACAAGCAATAACCCACCTGCAGGGGCCGCTCCCAACCTACCCGTCATGTGCTGGGTGTAGGCTGCCCCCTGGTGGCCACACAGGGAAAGTCATTCCTCACACCAAGTGGTTAGGGTCGAATCTGGAAGCAAGCAGATTGGGGTTATTCTGGAGTGCATAAGCAGAGGGACAGGGTGGTCAAAGACTAAAGAAAACAGAGAGTTGAAGAGCAAGCCAAGGCCCCAGGCAGCTTGCTTCACACATTAGTGGCAGAGTAATAAAGCCTGTCACACGCTAAAAGGACCAGTATTCAAAGCCCTGTATACAAGTGAGTTCTATGCCAGCCTTGGTGGTGCATCCTAGGTGTCAGCACTGAGGAAACTGCAGCAGAACTACAGCAAATTTGAGATCAACCTCATCTACATAGAAAGCTCCAGGCCAGCCAGGACCATTCAGTGAGATTATCTCAAAAGGAGAGGGAGAATAGGGAGGGAGGAGAGAGAGAGAGAGAGAGAGCCAAGAACCGGGAGATGATGGCACATACCTTTACTCCCAGCATAGGCAGGCAGATCTCTGAGTTCAAGGACATCCAGGGCTACACAGAGAATCCTGTCAAAACAAAAAACACCAGAGGCCGAGAATGGTGGCCCCCACTTTTAAACCCAGCACTTGAGAAGCAGATCTCTATGAGGTCAAGGCCAGCCTGTGCACAATGAGTTCCAGGCCATCCGGAGCTTCATGGTGAGACCTTGTCTCAAAAGAAAAAGGAAAGAACTTCATGAAGACAAGATAGTTCGGTGTTTAAGAACGCTGGCTGCTCTTCTGGAAGACCTGGGCTCCGTTTCCAGCACCGTCGTGGCAGCCAGCCAGCCCCAATGATCCTCCTGTCTCTGCCCTTCAACAGTGCTGCCCTTGGAGGGAAATGGAAAGGAGATGTTGTTGTTAGCAGGAGGTTAATTGGTCAACCAACCCTCTAGATGTCCCCAAGCTGCTGAAATAGTCCTTTAACAACGGCTTTTTCTAAAAAGCGCTTGGGTCCAGAAGGTAACTCCAAGCAGGCTGGAAGCCTGGCAAGCCCATCTTCAGTTGGGTTGATGTTTATACTTTGGGTCAGCTGCTTTTGCCGCCTGTTAATCTCTCCTTGAGTAATGAATAATTTATCTCCTCCTCCTTCAAGACAAAAGGCATACAGGTCAGACTTGTTTGGTTTTTGTTTGTTTGGGATAAAGTCTCAATATGTAGCCTTGGCTAGCTTTGAGACTATGCTGTTCTTGAACTCACAAAGGTCTGCTTTGCCTCTGCCTCCCAAATGCTGGCATTAAAGGTGTGCACCACCAAGCTCAGCTGTGGAGAGCACAGCCTACGGGCTACAGAGTGTTCACTCTGCAGTTAGGATGTCCACACAAGATTTGTGTTTTGGATGTGCTCGGTTTATTCACACAAACATTCCTCACAGACATCTCACCAAGTGGGGAACATTTGTTTGGGCGGAAACGATGCAGGGTAATCTTTCCCGGTGCTTCAGAAGCTTCCAGGATCTACCCACGTCTGCCAAGTCCTTCAGCTTTAGCAAGAGGAAGGATGGCACAGAGGGAGGTTCAGAATGTCCCTCAGAGTGTAGGCCAATGGCTAGTGCTGTTAGGTGAAACTATGTGGGCCCAGCAACAGTGCCTCAAGTTAATGGTTGCTGAGGCTATGGCCACACACAGTCTCATTCAAGTCCTCTTGCCGATGGGTACCCATCTAGAGGCTAGAGAAGCTGTGTCTCAGAGCACAGCATGGGCAGTGCCATCCTAGAGACTGTTACCAAAATTCCAATCTCTCTATCATTTCACTGGGCAGTAACTGCACTCTGAGGACTCAGAGCTTGTGGAGCTTGGGGCTGTTTCGCTAGCAGCACAGCAACACCACCACTGTATATCAAGGCTTGTCCCTGGATAGGTGTATCTGAGCTTGCTTTTGAGGCCTAGCATTTCTCAGTATTCCAGGGCACATAAAATGACTTTTGAGTCATTTAAAAACTATTTAAACAAAATAGTTTTTAAGCTATGTCCCTAACACCAACTAAAATGGTTTTTTGGGTTTTTCATTTTGTTTTGTTGGTCTTTCAAGACAGGGTTTCTCTGTGTAGCCCTGACTGTCCTGGAACTCTCTTTGCAGACCAGGCTGGCCTCTAATTCACAAAGATCCACCTGCCTCTGCCGCCTCCTTTGTTAATTAATAAAACTGTTTGCCAGTAGTGGCATCTGCCTTTAATCCCAGCACTCAGGTGGCAGAAGCAGGCAGATCTCTGAGTTTGAGGCCAGTCTAGTCTACAGAGCGAGTTCCAGGACAGGATTCAAAGCTACAAAGAAACCCTGTCTCAAAAAATATATATATGTATATATATATACATATATATATACATATATATATATTTCCCCCCCCTCAGGAGCCTACTACTCCCTGCCCCCATTAAGTGCCCAGCACCCTCTCCCTGAGCTCTGAGTCAGGCAGCCTGAGCATTCCAAAAGCTTGGAAACATCTTCTGGGCCCCATACCGAGCTCTGGGAACTAAGAGTTTCCGTTCTCCTCCTCCAGCTGCTGCTGGGTCACTTCCTCACTTCCAGGCTGTTGGGTAAAGTGACAATCCCTGTTCTGCTCCCAGAGCCCCGTGACGGTTAGCTGGAAAGACTGCTAGCCAAGCTGGGCTCATGTGATCACATTTCAGTTCCTCAAGTCCCCCAAGCTAATCACCCTCCGGGCCCTCATCTATCGCTGCAGCCCGCTGCCTAGAAAGCTCCTTGTAAATTCCTACCCATCCTTGGGTTTCAGATAAAATGTCCCTGCCTCTTGGGAGAGCTTGGTGTTCTTCACAGCCTTACAGCCCGGGGTGAAATTCTTTTCTTTCTGTGTGTATGGAGTATGTGTGCTCGCACACGTATGTGTGGGAGTGTAGGTGTCTGACACACACATGATGGTCAGAGGGTTGACCCAGAGCTCGGGGAAAGTAGTATCTCCTGAACCTTCTGCCATGCTGAGCATCTGATCAGAACTTCAGGGCTCTGAAGAATTGGAAATGTTGTGTGTCCAGAACCAAGTTCTTTTGGGCCATCTTCAGCCTTTTCAATAACCATTGTTCCCCACCCTCGTATGTTCCTGACCCAAAGCCTTATGACAATTAGGCACGTTGGAAAGTACAGACCACTAGTTTGCCTTTGGAATGCATTAACTTAGCAGACCTCCAGCTTCCATCATCCCAGAAGCCAAGGATGTCATCCGAAGCCTGTGACATTTCCCAGGTTCACTATAACCCACCTTTGATGTCTCCATCGATGTATTTGAAGTGTCTTGTTTTTAAAAAGTATCTTGAGGGGCTGGAGAGATGGCTCCCTGGTTAAGAGCACTGGTTGCTCTTCCAAAGGACCCAGGTTCAGTTCCCAGCACCCACGTGGCAGCTCACAACTGTAAACTCCAGTGCCAGGGGATCTGACACCCTCACACCAATGCACATAAAATAAATTTTAAGACAAGTGTCTTCAGCCAGGCGGTGGTGGCACACGCCTTTAATCCCAGCACCCAGGAGGCAGAAGCAGGTGGATCTCTGTGAGTTCGAGCCAGGACAGCCTCCAAAGCCACAGAGAAACCGTCTGGGGGGGGGGAAAGGAACAAAAAAAGTGTCTTCATTTATGATTTTTCTTTGCTATGTTACTGTACAAGCTTCAGTAAATCATTTCCAGAGTGGAACATGGAATTTGGGGTGACCTAAAACTGTTCCCAGACCATGGTCACTCATATTTGGCTCTAGAATAAATTATCGCGGTCCTTTTGACGTGACAGTTGTGGTGTGGTTTTGTGTCCATAGAGGAGAGTCTCGGGTGTTGCTTTCTACTTTAAGACAGAGTCTCTCTTCCTTTTTTGTCACCTTGTACACCAGGCCAGCTGTTTCCATCTTTCATCTCACCGAACACTGGGATTGGAGACTCTTGCTGGGCCCGCTTTATGTGGGTCCCGCGGATTCAAACGCAGGTCCTCAGGACCTATCCCCTCACCCTGGGAAATCCTTATTTGGTTTCCAGGTCTCTGGCCACAAATGACATCTAGGACCATCCTTCACCCGTACGACAGACAGTAACAGTGGTAATGTCTGATACGAAATAAAATCCAAACGCACAGTTATTAGAGGAGGGGTTGGAGATAGAATTGAGCGGTAGAGCCCCTGGCTGGCATCAATTCTCATCACTTAAAAGGGTGGCTGGCTGGATGAAAGGGAAGCGACTTGCAGAAGTAAGCGGGCTGCGCCCCCAAGGGCCGGGGCATGCGCAGCGTCCCATCTGGCCACGGATGTTCAGTGGGGTCACGCGCGCGGTCAGCAGACCCGCAGGGTCTGGGTCCGGAAACCAGGTCTCCGGGCGGGTAGGCTGGAGCCCAACTTTCAGGCCACGTGGCCCGAAGTCCGCAGCCGATTGGATGCGGGCAGCCCCGCCCCTGGCCCTAAGCTAGGTATTGGCTGTGAGCGATCCGCCGCAAGGTTGGCGTCATGGAAGCCGCGGTCCTGGCCGTGGCTCTGGGGTTCCTACTCCTGGCCAGGGGCTCGGTGGGCGACGAGGCTCGGGAGACCGAGGCCGTACGGCAGCTGGTGGTCCGGCTGCTGGGACCCGAGCCGGCGGCCGATTTCTTGGTGTCTGTAGAGCGCGAGCTGGCGACCGAGGCGGGTCTGGACACCTACAAGCTGAGCGGCGGCGGCTCAGGGATCCCGGTGCGCGTGCGCGGCTCCACGGGCGTGGCAGCCGCCGCGGGGCTGTACCGCTACCTGCGCGACTTCTGCGGCTGCCAGGTGGCCTGGTCCGGCTCTCAGCTGCGCCTGCCGCGGCCGCTGCCCGCCCTGCTCCAGGAGCTGACCGAGGCCACGCCCAACAGGTATTGATGCTGTTGGTCCCACCTGGCTGGGGCAGCTGGCAGTAGCATCGGGGCACTCACCATGGGTGAGAACCACCACGCTGGGGTGGGGACAGCCGCAGCTACAGACGCCTGGAAGACCGAGAAGGAAGTGCTGGCTCTGGGGTCCCGCCACTGTGCCTTCAAATCTTAGCTCCCGTCTAATAGGTGCGTGTTTTTGTTTTTGTTTTTGTTTTTGTTTTTTTGCAAAGCCACTTAGCTTCTCAGAGCCCCAGCTGCAAATAATGTCGCCCGCCGCGCTGTTGATTGAGAATCTGCACGTGATGGTAGAATTTCAAAGGCGGTCTCGTGATCCATGCATTCCATGCCCCTTCTTTGACCCCTCTGAAGATGCTGAGGAGAGACCCTTCCCGAAGCCCCGGGCCTTTATTGTAGCACTTGTCACACTGCTGGGCATGATGTGTTCACACATCGGCCTCCCCCATGAAATTGTGGGAACTGGGAACCCACTTAAGGGCAGACCGATTTTGTCTTTAGGGCACTGACATCCAAGGACACCCCACGATGCACAATAGGCGGTCTGGACATATTGAATGTAAATGAAGTTATGTATCCACAGTAGCTACTAGACTATGGATCCCTGAGGGAAATCCCAACAGTATGTGTTGGATTTACCTGGGTGGACCTGGAATGAGCCACTTTGAGACCTTTGCCCACCGTCCTGTGTGTATGTGTGTGCTGGGGGCAGTGTTCCAGAGCCAGGATGCCTCTGAGATGTTCCAGGGGGATCGGTGAGTGAGACACTCCATGTGTCCCTATAATGTGCCCTTGCCTGCAGGTACCGCTACTACCAGAATGTGTGCACGCACAGCTACTCCTTCGTGTGGTGGGACTGGGCTCGCTGGGAGCAAGAGATTGACTGGATGGCGCTGAATGGCATCAACCTGGCACTGGCTTGGAGTGGCCAGGAGGCCATCTGGCAGCGGGTTTGTGCCAACCTGGTCCCTCACACTTACCTGCCCAACTCCCACACCCACTGGCCCTGGGGGACTGAGGCTTCCTCGGGTGGGACAAACCATATGGGTACTTACTGTAGATAAGACTCCAGCAATCTACTGAAATTGGAAATGGTGGTACATGCCTGTAATCCCAGCACTCTGGTAGAGAGAGGTAGGAGGATTAGAAATTCAACGTTGGGGGTGATGATTTGCACCTTTAATCCCAGTGCTCAGGAGGCAGAGGCAGACAGATCTCTGTTCAAGACCAGCCTGGTCTACAGAGCGAGTTCAGGGACAGCCAGGGCTACACAGAGAAAATCTGTCTCTAGAAAACTGGAAAAAAATTTAAGGTCATCTTCAGCTATATAGTGAGTCTGAAGCCAGCCTAGGAAGACCCTGGTTGGGGGTGAGGGTCAAGTCTCCTCCACTTCATTAGTCTTGGCCATTCTCTTCCCTTTAGCCAAGCTTGCTCAAAGACTCTCTTAGTTTGCTTCCTATTGCTATAATAAAACACCATGATCAAAAGCAACTTGGGAAGGAAAGAGTTCGTTTGGCTTACACATCCCAGTCACAGTCCATCATTGAGGGACACCAAGGCAGAACTCAGGCAGGGCAGGACACTGGAGGCAGGAGAGGCAACGGAAGAACACTGATTATATTGACTTGCTCACTTTGCTTTCTTATACATCCACAGCCACCTGCCTGGGGATGGCACTGCCCACAATAGACTGGCCCTTGTATATCAACCTTCAGTCAAGATAAAGCTCACCTACAGGCCGATCCGATGGGGGCATTTTCACAGTTGAGGTTTCTTCTTCCCAGTTGACAAAAGTAAAGTTGACAATAAATAAATAAATAACTGGCACACAAAGAAAGCCCCTTTGGGCCCCATATCTTCACCCATCCCCCAAAGGTGACACATTAGTGCATTTTCCTACACAACAGGTCTGTTTGTCCTGGACTGTGAGCTCCAGGCTGGATTCCAGTTCTATCTCAGTAGTCGTAGTAGCCAGCAGAGAAGTGATGAGTGTTTGCTAAGTGATGGCTGGCGAGTCATGTGTTTATAGGTGTGGGGGCTCTTCCTCTTCTACAGGTATACCTGATCTTGGGCCTGACCCAGTCAGAGATTGATAAACACTTCACCGGTCCTGCCTTCTTGGCCTGGGAGCGCATGGGTAACCTGCACACCTGGGGTGGCCCCCTGCCCCGCTCCTGGCACCTCAAGCAACTCTACCTGCAGGTAAAGAGCAGAGAAGGAAAAGGCAGAATGGGTGCTCAGTAGTCACGTCAGGTTCAGGGATGTGGTGCTTAACAAGCCTTGGGCTCTTAACTGGTCCACAGGAAACTTCCCTCACTGAATAAGTAAGCAAGGGCCTCCCCCAGCAGAGGTCCCTTCACACTGACCTCTGACCTCTCCCCTCCCCCCGCCCCCCTCTGCCCCAGCATCGGATCCTGGACCGGATGCGCGCCTTTGGCATGATCCCAGTGCTGCCTGCCTTCGCAGGGCATGTCCCCAAAGCCATCACCAGGTGAGACGCTCCCTACTCAACTCAACGGGAAAAGGTTTGCCCTGAAAAGCATGATGTGAGCACTGAAACTCTAAATGTTGGTGTCACTTGAGTCCTGGTCCTGCCATCAGCCACTGCCTGGAGAGATTATTTGACATCTCTGTGACTCACTGTTCTTGCTTGTAAGATGGAATCATTGCTGGGTATGATGGGATACTCTTCTGGTCTTTGTATTCCGGAGATTGAGGCGAGGACACCACCAGTTCCAGGCCAGCCTGAACTATGTAGAGAAACCATATATATGTACACACATATATTTACACACACACACACACACACACACACACACACACACACACACACACACACACGGGGTGAGGGCCGCTGGAGAGAGGGCTCAGAGATGGTACCACATAGCAGTTCACAGCCTCCTGTAACTCCTGCTCCAGGGAATCTGATGACCCTTCAGGCGCTGCCCACACGTACTCACCTACATAAATGCAAACACTCTTACGCATAAAATAAAAATAAATGAATCTAAACGTATTCCCAAATTGTTGGCATCAAACTTAGGAAGCTCACCAAATTTTAAAAGGTTTTAATTTATTTTTATGTGCATGGGGTTTTCACCTTGTGTGTATGTCTGTGTACCACACTCATGCCTGGTGCTGGTGGAGAACAGGAGAGGGCATCAGATTGCCTGAGGCTGGAGTGACAGATGGCTGTGAACTACCCTGTGTGGGTGCTGGGAATCAAACCTGGGTCGTCTGGAAGAACAGCCAGTGTTCTTGTTTGTTTGTTTTGAGACAGGGTTTCTCTGTGTAGCTTTGAATCTTGTCCTGGAACTCACTCTGTAGACCAGGCTGGCCTCGAACTCACAAAGATCCGTGTGCCTCTGCCTCTCGAGTGCTGGGATTAAAGGTGTGCGCCACCACCACCTGTGTTAACTGCTGAGATATCTCTTTAGTCTCTAACTTTTTTTCTTTTTTTTTCTTTTTTGGTTTTTTGAGACAGGGTTTCTCTGTGTAGCTTTGGAGCCTATCCTGGCACTCCCTCTGGAGACCAGACTGGCCTCAAACTCACAGAGATTCGCCTGCCTCTGCCTCCAGAGTGCTGGGATTAAAGGCATGCGCCACCAACGCCCGGCTCAGTCTCTAACTTTAATTTAGTGTATAAATATATAATTTTATCATTTAATAAAAGAATATTTAAAGAAAAGGAATGAAAAGTTACTAAGTAATGGCCAGGTGGTGGCAGCATCGGCTCATGCCTTTAATCCTAGCAGTGGGGGGTGGGGGGGTTGAGGCAAGTGGATCTCTGAGCTTGAGGCCAGCCTGGTCTACAGAGTTGAGTTCTAGAACAGCTAGGGCTACACAGAGAAACCCTGTCTCAAACAAACAAAAAAGTCACTGAGTAACAAGGTAGCTCCCTCACTTGCTGTCCTGCAAGCCTTGGGTACACATAGTGCAGGCGACAGAATGCTGGTGAATAGCTGCTCTTGCCAGTGGCCTAGGGAGTGTGTTGGTCTCTATCCTTGTTTTGTATTCTGCCTTCTCTTCTGTGGCTGGATCGACCTTCAAGGTCCAGATGAGGCTCCTTCCTTGTAAAGCCTTGCCTGCACCCAGGGATCCCAGTCACACCTGGAAGCACCTGGCTCCCACCACTGACAGTCTGTGGTACCAGCTGCATGGCTACCCCTGTGTCTTGTTTATCAAGCAGTGTGAACCGTCTTCTTTTCATTCAGTGAACATTTTCCCCAGTTGTCTATGGGTGTCAGACCCAGTCCTGTGCTAGGTCCCAAAGGTGCTCATGGCTCTGTCCTTCAGGAGAGATAATTGGTAGAGGAAGATAGCAGAGCCTTTTAAACAGGTGGCCTCTTAGGGACCTGGAGGAAGAACCAGGTGGCTAAGCCTTAGGGGTGGAGAAAATGATGCCAGGCAAGGGACATAGCATATGAAAAGGTGTGGGAGTGTGAGAAACTCAGACATATTACAGAAAACCACAGATGTGACGCCGCTGAGGGCGATGAGGCCAAGTCAAGCACTGCGTGGGCCTCCACCAACCCTGAGCCTTTTTCCCCCCCTAGGGTGTTCCCACAGGTGAATGTCTTCCAGTTGGGCAGCTGGGGACACTTCAATTGCTCCTACTCCTGCTCCTTCCTTCTGGCCCCAGGAGATCCTGTGTTTCCCCTCATCGGGAGCCTCTTCCTAAGAGAGCTGATCAAAGAGTTTGGCACAGATCATATCTATGGGGCTGACACCTTCAACGAGATGCAGCCTATCTCCTCGGATCCCTCCTTCCTCACCGCAGCCACTGCAGCCGTCTATGAGGCCATGATTTCGGGTACAGTGGATCAAACCCCCTGGGAAATCAGGGAGAGGGGCTGGGTGGGAGGAGGACCCGTGCCCTGGTGACACCACACTTCCCAGCTCAACAGGGCTTTGTGCACATGTACCATCCCACTTACCCAGCCACGGTGCTGAGATCTGGCTGATACTGGCGAGTAACCCATGACCTAGGCCATATTCTCACCCTCCCAGTGTTTGTTGCTCCATCTGTGTAGTGAGACCCGATCATAGGACAGTGTGCCTGGCCTTGTGAAAAGGCCATTGAGCACAAACTACTAAAAAGATTTTAAGCTGGGCGGTGGTGGCACAAGCCTTAAATCCCAGCACTTGGAAGGCAAAGGCATGTGGATCTCTAAATTCAAGGCCAGCCTGTTCTACAGAGTGAGTTGCAAGACAGCCAGGGCAACACAGGGAAACTCTGTCTCTAGATGGATGGATGGAGATTTTTTTTTAAGCCAGGCGTGATGGTATATGCCTATACCTCCAGTGTTTGAGAGGTAGACGCAGGAGGATCAGGAGTTCAAGGCTAGCCTGGGCTACTTGAGACCCTGAGCTACTTCAGAAGGCGGTGGTGGCAGCAGCAAGATGCCTTGGTTTTGTAAAGGCATTCAAACCTAAAGACCCGTGTTTGATCCATGCAACCCACACAAAGATGGAAGGAGAGAACCAGCTCCTGTGACTTCCACGTGAGTTCACACATACACATCATACACACAAGCAACAACAATAATAAAGGTTTTATTTGGAACAGATGCATGCCTTTAATTTTAGTATTCAGGAAGCAAAGGGCAGGTGGATCTCTGTGACTTGAGGCCAACCTGGTCAACACAGTGAGTTCCAGGAGGAGGGATGATGTAGAAAGACCCTGCCTCAAAACAAAACAATAGCAACAAAAATTTATTTGGTATCTACCTCATTGTTGAAATCGGTCATAAAGGCCAGAGGCTACACATCCATCCTGTCCAACAAATACGAGGCCAAGACACCTTCCTACCGCTTAGAGAAGAGGAGGGGCCCAAGTGAGGGAGAGCTCTCTGAGGGGTGCTCTGTCACCCTGAAAGGGACACAGTGGCTTAGGCTTCCCTGAGCAGCACTCTCCAAGCATGATCAGAAACCAGAGGCCCAAGCCTCACTTTAGAGCCTGCCTTTTTTTTTTCTTGTTTGTTTTTGTGTTTTTTTTTTTTTCAGGGGGTGGGGGGTAGAGTGGGGTGAGTGGTTTCCAGACAGGCCTTCTCTGTATAACAGCCCTGACTGTCCTGGGACTTGCTTTGTAGACTAGGCTTGACTTGAACTCACAGAGATCTGCCTTCCTCTGTCTCCCAAGTGCTGGGATTAAAGGTGTGCATCACCAAACTCAGCCCCTTATTTGTTTCTGAGTTGAAAAGTTACAGCTAGGGCAGTGGTGTACTCAGGAGGCAGAGGCAGGTGGGTCTCTAAATTCAAGGCCAGCCAGGTCTACAGAATGAGTTCCAGGACAGCCAGAGCTGTTACATAGAGAAACCCTGTTTGAGGTGGGGGTTACACCTATTTATTTGTATGTATGTGTGTAGGCGTGTCACCCAGGGTGCACATGTGGAAGTCGCAGGATAATTTGTAGGAGTCTATTCTGGATGGAACTCTGGGTGTTAGCACTAAGAACCTTTGCTAGCAGGGCCATCTCACAGACCTGAGTCTCCACCATTTATCTCACAATGGAGATTAGATGTGAAATTTTAATCTTTTAATCATGAACCCTTGGGAAACACCCTCAAATGCTATCCAAACCCAAATACTGCCCTCAAATATGAGGGTTCTCAGGCCCAAACCCTGCATCTTCTGATTGAGGGGGCCCAGAATTTGGGGCCCAGGCATCCATGTCTTAAGCTTTTTGGGTAGCTCTGATGTCCAAGAAGCTAGATAAATACTGTCTTGGAGGAGGTGGGAAGGGGAGAAGGGTCCCGGTGATGGCAGAACTGCAGGGCGATCAGTCATGGGGGCTGATGTGACCGTGATAATCACCTCATTTCCTCGTGGGCAGAATAGGGTCCACATCAGCCCTTCTCTCATCTCTCCTCTTTGTCCCCCTCCCCACACTGCAGTGGACCCTGACGCTATATGGCTGCTCCAAGGCTGGCTTTTCCAGCACCAGCCTCAGTTCTGGGGCCCTGCTCAGGTCAAGGCTGTACTGCAAGCTGTGCCCCGTGGTCGTCTCCTGGTTCTGGACCTGTTTGCTGAGAGTCATCCCGTTTACATGCAAACAGCCTCCTTCTACGGCCAGCCCTTCATCTGGTGCATGCTTCACAACTTTGGGGGCAACCACGGTCTGTTTGGAGCCCTGGAGGCTGTGAACCAAGGCCCCAGGGCAGCCCGCATCTTCCCCAACTCCACCATGGTCGGCACTGGCATAGCCCCTGAGGGAATCGGCCAGAATGAAATGGTCTATGCTCTCATGGCTGAGCTGGGCTGGCGCAAGGACCCTGTGCCAGATTTGGAGGTCTGGGTGAGCCGCTTCGCCAGCCACCGATACGGGATGTCCCATCCAGATGCAGAGGCAGCCTGGAGACTGCTGCTCAGGAGTGTCTACAACTGCCCTGGGGAAACGTACAATGGGCACAACCGAAGCCCGCTGGTCAAGCGGCCATCCCTACAGATAAATACCATAGTCTGGTACAACCGATCAGATGTATTTGAGGCTTGGCGACTGCTGTTAACAGCTGCTCCAAACCTGACTACCAGCAAAGCCTTCCGCTATGACCTGCTGGATGTCACCCGCCAATCGCTGCAGGAGCTGGTCAGTTTGTTCTATGAGGAGGCAAGGATCGCCTTCATGAAAGAGGAGCTTGATCTCCTGCTCAGGGCTGGAGGCATTATCACCCGTAAACTCCTACCTGCTCTGGATGAGCTGCTGGCGAGCGACAGCCGCTTCTTGCTGGGCACCTGGTTGAATCAGGCCCGAGCAATGGCTGTGAGTGAAGATGAGGCCCAGTTTTATGAACTGAACAGCCTCTACCAGCTGACCCTGTGGGGGCCTGAGGGTAACATTATGGACTATGCCAATAAGCAGCTGGCAGGACTGGTGGCTGATTACTACCAGCCACGCTGGGGTCTCTTCATGGAGGCCCTGGCTCACAGCCTGGCCAGAGGTGTCCCCTTCCGACAGCATGAGTTTGAGAAGAATGTTTTCCCACTGGAGCTGGCCTTCATCATCAACAAGAAGAGGTATCCTAGTCATCCCCAAGGGGACACTGTGGACCTATCCAAGAAGCTCTTCCTCAAATATCACCCCCAGGCAGGCTCTTTGTGACAGATCAGCCATCTGGGGACCTGCTGGAACAGGTCTTCAAACCTGAAAAAGCACAGGATGGTCCCTACGCCTGGGGGAAGGAGCCAGAGTCAGCCAGTGAGTGATGCAGATGGCCTGGAGGGAAATGAGCTGCTCTATTCCTCCACTCCAGATCTCGGGGTTAAAGTACTATTTTCTGTTAGCAATAAACTGCTGAATCAGCCTGGCTCTAAAGTATCGTATACTGCTGGGGTGTCTGGAAGGGCTTGGGTGTACATGTGGACCCTGGTGTGGAGGCATTTCTTTCCCGCCCTCACTGCAGCTCTCCCATTTGAACACTGGTCCCCAACCTTAGAAGGTGTACAGTAGCAAGCTGGTAACTAAAAATTGTCCCTTCAGAATGTGGTGGTACACACTGGAAATACAACCCTGAAATGGTGGGAGGCAGGAGGATTAGAAGTTCAAGGCCAACCTCAGTTATGAGTTTGAAGGCAGCCTTGGGTATAAGATAGCCTGTCTCCAAAAACCATCGTGGCGCATGCCTTTAATCCTGTCACTCATGAGGCAGAGGCAGGTGGATCTCTCTGAGTCTGAGGCCAGCCTGGTCTACTTGGTGAGACCCTTTCTCAGAAGCAAGAAGTTCCTTGGGCAGAAGTCTTGTCCCTGTGGCCAGATCTGCCCAGCACTGCTCGGTTTGCACCTGAGCACCCAGCTTGTAGAGCGCCCCTCACCCCCCACTGTGCCCTGACCAACTAAGGCAGTTTGGTGTCTCAACCAATGTCCTTTTCTCTGCTTTGACCCACAGCAGGGTGGGGAGAGCCTGCCAGGGACCTGGCTCAGCCTTGAGATTGCCAGCAGACACAACAAGGGGTGGGCACTGGGGGCAGGAGCAGAGCCAAGCAGATACCCAGCCCCAGCCTGCCACTAGGACCCTTCATGCTCTGAACTTAAGTACTCTTTGTCATGGACCGCACAGTAGTGCTCATTACCGGCTGCTCCTCCGGAATCGGCCTGCACTTGGCTGTTCGTCTGGCTTCTGACCCATCCCAGAGCTTCAAAGGTACAGGAGGGGACAGGCATGGAGGCCAGGGACGAGCCCCCACAGGTAAGCAGGGTGATGAGTCATTTATCCCTCCCAAATTTTAGTGTATGCCACACTGAGGGACCTGAAGGCACAGGGACCACTGTTGGAGGCAGCCCGGGCTCGAGGATGCCCGCCTGGCTCCCTGCAGACATTGGAACTGGATGTCAGAGATTCAGAATCCGTGGCCGCTGCCCAGGCATGTGTGACCGAGGGTCGCGTGGATGTGCTGGGTGAGCCTACCTGAAACACGTCTTTACTACCCAGTGTCCAACCAAACCGGGAAGTCCCGAGTTCAGGAAACATGGGGAGACAAGCGGGGAGGGGAGAGAGCAGTGCGTGAGTGAGCAGTGTCTGTTCTCTCTCCCTGAAGTGTGTAATGCCGGACGGGGCCTGTTCGGGCCACTGGAGGCGCATGAGCTGGATGCGGTTGGCGCCGTGCTGGATGTGAATGTGGTCGGGACGGTTCGGGTGCTGCAGGCCTTTCTGCCAGACATGAAGAGGCGCCACTCCGGGCGTGTGCTAGTGACTGCGAGTGTAGGAGGTTTGATGGGTGAGCAAGAGGGACAGAATACCCAAGTAAGGGGTGCAGGGCAGGGCAAGGATCGCCAGGACCTCTGCAACTTTGTCTCCCCTCCTAGGGCTGCCATTCCACGAAGTCTATTGTGCTAGCAAGTTCGCGCTCGAAGGTTTGTGCGAGAGTCTAGCGATCCTGCTGCCACGCTTTGGAGTCCAGTAAGTCACCAGCCTTCCAGAACCCTTTGCAACTTGGGAACCCCCCCCCCCACCAGATCTTGGAGACACTCTAAAGCAATGCCTCTGGTCCTCCTTCCCTGGCTCACATCGTGTGCCAGACACTATGCAGGGAGCTTGACCCAGGTTACCTCACTTCACAAGCCATCCTAGCTCTTAAGGCATATTGGGATGGGTCAACAGCGAGTAGGTGACTAGACCTTAGATGGACATGGGAGCCTTTCCCTAGCAGCATCTGGCTCTGCCAGCATCTGCCATCTGGGCACAGCCCCTCTCAGTGTCCTCCCTATGTGGCGTGTGGTCACCGCCACAAACCAGTTACTGCTGTTGCCCACCCCCACCCCGCAGCGTGAGCCTCATCGAGTGCGGGGCAGTGCACACGGCCTTCTATGAGAAGCTAGAGGGCGGCCCAGGCGGGGCTCTGGAGCGTGCAGACGCCCAGACCCGCTATCTCTTTGCGCACTACCTGCGTGGCTATGAGCAAGCTCTGAGCGAGGCGCAGGACCCAGAGGAGGTGACGGAGGTGAGTGCAAACGGAGCCTCAGGGAGCGGTATGGGTGGGTTACGGCGGTGCACCCCCAGTGCCTTCCCCCGCAGACCCGCGATGCTCTTCCCGCCACAGCTCTTCCTGACTGCACTGCGAGCCCCGCAGCCAGCCCTGCGCTACTTCTCCACCGACCGCTTCCTGCCGCTGGCCCGAATGCGCACAGAGGATCCCAGCGGTAGCAGCTACGTCGCCGCCATGCACCAGGAAGCCTTCGCTGACCTGCAGGCGCAGGAGGGTGCAGAGGCTGGCGCTGGAGTTCTAGGGGATCCGGCCAGAGCCTCCAGCTCCTTCATTTGTCTCCCCGGATGCGCGACCCCTGGGGTGACATCTGAATTGTGCTGTCCTGCATCGGATAAATAAACCGGGTCAGGACAAACCATGTTTCCAGCAAAAGAACTAACCCTTTTTCTTATTTTAGAATTTGTTTTGTTTTTGACAGGGTCTCACTCTGTAGCCCTGGCTGGCCTCTTAACTCACAGAGATCCGCCTGCCTCTACGTCCCGAGTGTTGGAATCAAAAGGCCTGTGCAACTAACTGTGCCCTTCTCAGAATCATTTAAGTAGTGCAAACTCCCTCAGGAGTCAAGACTGAGGGTTAATACGTATAGTCAGAGGTTAAGTTTTTTTTTTCTTCCAATAAATTTATTTACTATTATTGTGCATGATGTGAAGGAGGACACATTCCACTGGGGCACAGAGGACAGAGGTCAGGAGACAACTGTTCTCTCTCCCACCGTGGACTTCAAGAATTGGATGCAATCTTCAGGCTTGAACTGTAAATGCTTTAACGGATAAGCCAGCAAGCTGGGGTAGGTTTTAACTGTCAGCAATGATTGGGATCAGGCCAGTTGTGGTTGAATCGGTGTGTTATGTAGCCCAGGCTGGCCTTGAACCTGCTATGGTAGCTGAGGATGACTTTGAAATTTATGATCCTCCCAAGTACTGGGGGTACAGGTTTGAGACACTAGGCTTGACTTCAAGTGTGACCTCTTTTTTGTTTGTTTGTTTGTTTTTCCGAGACAGGGTTTCTCTGTGTAGCTTTGGAGCCTATCCTGGCATTCGCTCTGGAGACCAGGCTGGCCTTGAACTCACAGAGATTCGTCTGCCTCTGCCTCCTGAGTGCTGGGATTAAAGGTGTGTGCCACCAACGCCCCAGCTTAGTGTGACCTCTTTAAATGCACCTGAGAGTCACGTGTATAC
Source organism: Cricetulus griseus (assembly GCF_003668045.3). Classification (NCBI taxonomy): domain Eukaryota; kingdom Metazoa; phylum Chordata; class Mammalia; order Rodentia; family Cricetidae; genus Cricetulus; species Cricetulus griseus. The sequence goes on from NC_048600.1 coordinate 114,124,408, forward strand.
AGTGTATACAGAAGGTACCACCTCTAATGCCAGCACTCTACAGGTGAAGGCAAGAGGACTAGGCCAGTTTGGCCTGCTGGAGTCTCTTAAGGAGAGGGAGGTGGAGAGGTAGCTCAGTGGTTAGGAGCACTGGCTGCTGTTCAGTTCTTGGCACCCACATGGTGACTCACAACTGCCCATAACTCCAACTCCAGGGGATCTGATGCTCTCTTCTGGTCCCAGTTGGCACCAGCCATGCATGTGGTACACAGACATACATCTGGGCATATACACATAATAATTTTAAACACCTGGTAGGTAGTATCCCTGTAGTTTCAGAATCTGAGAGGTAAAGGCAAGAGGGTCAGAAATTGAAAATCATGCCTGGTGCTGGTGGCGGTGCATGCCTTTAATCCCAGCACTCAGGAGGCAGAGGCAGACAGATCTCTGTGAGTTCAAGGCCAGCCTGGTCTACAAAGCAAGTTCCAGGACAGGTTCCAAAGTCATAGACAGGTTCCAAAGTCAAAGTCAAATTTTTGTTTGTCTCAAACAAACAAAAAACGAAAAAAGAAATTCAAGATCATCCCTCCACTGCATAGTAAACTGAAGAGCAACTTGGGAAACAAGGGACACTGTCTCCAAAAGAGAAGCCAAAACACACACCATACATGCTGGGAGCCAGAGTCCGACCAATGTCTGTGAGTTGGAGGTCAGCCTGGTCTATACCATAAGTTCCAGACCAGCCAGTACTACATAGTAAAACCCTGTCTAAAAAAAAACAAAAAAGGTCTAATTGTATCCGCTTAAAGCACCCTTGCCTGGACAGAGCTTGATCCCTCACCTCCATCTCAGTAAAATCTAATATTGTACCCTAAGTTCTCAAGACTTTCTGTGATGTTCCTGCATCTTTTTTTCTTTTTCACTTTTTGGTTGTATCTGTCTATGTGTGTGTCCCCAGGTATGTGGGCAGGTGTGTACAGATATATGTGTGCTTGTGTGGAGGTCCACAGTTGAAGTCAGGAGTCTTTATTTGTTGGTGCAGCGTCTCGCCGGACCTAGAGCTCATGATTCCAGCTTGTCTAGACTAGCAGCTTGTCCCCAAGGGTCCTAGATGTCTGACTCCCTAGTGCTGACATTACAGGAGAACATAAAGACAACACTTTTATGTGCATCTGGGGATCTGAACTCAGGTACTCTGGGCTTTAGCCATGAACCATGTCTCCAGCTCTGCACCCTTTGCACCTTCATCTGTGCACACTTCTCTCCTGGCCTCCTCAATACTCTCGTTGACGGTTGCCTCTCTGTGTAGCACTGGCTGTTCTGGAACTCACTTGGCAGATCAGACTGACTTTGAACTCCCAGAGAGCTGCCTGCCTCTGCCTCCAGAATGCTGGAATTAAGGGTGTGCGCCAACACTGCCAGGCTCAAAATTTGCCATCTTTTAACTGGTTCATTTTTCCTGATCGCTGATTGTATTTTCTCTGTCAGTTCTTTGCTATTTCCCTGAGGCACCCTACCTAAAAAAGTATTCCTTCCCTTCCAGTATAGTTCTTTTCCTCTGTTTTAGTCTTTATTGTCTGATCACCACCGCATGCACTCTGGGTTTATTATTTATCTCATCACAAGACATGCATGAATTCACTTCAGTGAACTTTATTCTCTATTCTATCCTTTATACTTAAGGCAGTGAACTAAATAGACACCTAATAAAAGCAACACTGTGTAGGCTATATAGTGAGATTCTGTCTCAAAATAAGCAAACAAACAAAAAAATGTAACTGTGCCAAAAGGAAGACTAACACCTCCCTAACCTTTGCTTTGACTCCTTTAAATTCCTCTCTAAAATCTAATTTGAAGTGTCTCCTGCAAGAAACTCGATTCCTTAACAGATTACAAGGCCAGGTTTCCAGACCACAGCACATTACAAGTCTCCTCTCCTGTCTATCAGCACCTGCCTGGTCCCGGGGTTTGCTTTGTAACTCAGTCTGATTTCGAACTTGCAGCGATCCTTCTTGGGATCAAAACTGGGATCGCAGACCAACTCTCAGCTATTTTCATTAATCTCGAGGCTGGGTTGCTCTCCTTTTTGCGATCTCCGTGGATGATTTACCCTAGATGTTTTCTGATGGCTGTCTGGCCTCCACGCCACTCCACTACCAAATCGCAGCGTTACTGACCTAACACGCTGAGTTGCCCTCTTGCCAGTCCTGGCAAACCCGAGTGTCTTACGGAAGGCACGAGACCTGCCCCCAGGGTTTCAAAAGACTCTGGAGTCCAATTTCTCTAGTGTGGAAGGGAGATGTGGTAGAGCTGTCTAGTAGCTGGGAACGCTGGCTCTGAGCAAGCACAGCAACGTGATTCCACTGTCCGCGTCTCTGGGATGGGTCCTGGCTTTGTCACAGTCTCCAAGCAAGCCAGGGGGAAGCAAATGCCAACAGGAATCCGAAAAATGGGCTTTGCAACCCGCCCTGCACGCCTCCTGCCAGTCTAAGAGAATCCGGTGCCAGGGTTTTGCGCAACCCGGAAGCCTCTGCGCTCAGCCCCGCCCCTCCCCCCCGCCCGCCCCGCCCCGCCGCCCGCCCCGGCCCCGCCCCGGAGGTCTTCTCGAGAATTCTGCCATAATCTCGGCGTTGCACGGTTTGACTGCTCCGAGTTCCCGTAGCTCCGTGCCGTGCGGTCCGAGGGTAGTGCTTCCGGGCCGCAGCCTAGGACGCCTCCGCGGCGGTGTAAGTAGAAACAGAATCCAAGAACTGAGTGAGTAGGGAAGCGACTCGAGCCTGAGCGTCCCCTCTAGTCCCCGCCTTCGAGTCTTCGCAGATGCCGGTTCAGTTTAACCAGAAGGGCTAGGATCCCTGCAGCCCCAGCCCCCATGACTCAGGGTTCCCGGCCGGTTCCCCCTGCCAGGATTCCGGTCTCCATCAGCGAACGGCCCCCTGCCCTGCTCCAGGTCCCTCCTCCTGCGTCCGTTCCCCTGCAGGCTCGGCCCCAGCCCGCCTAGTCACTGTCGCTTCGTCTCTCTGTCTGCAGGCCCGGGCAGCATGGCCGTATTCCGCTCTGGCCTCCTGGTGCTGACAACGCCGCTGGCCACCCTGGCCCCACGCCTGCCCCCCATCCTGACATCGGCGGCCCGTCTGGTCAATCACACCCTCTATGTGCACCTGCAACCGGGCATGGACTTGGGGGGGGCCGCTCAGCCCCAGGCCAGCCCTGTGCAGGCCACCTTTGAAGTTCTGGATTTCATCACGCACTTCTACAGCGGTGCCGACCTGCACAGACAACTGGACGTCAGAATTTTACTGACCAACATCCAAACCAAGAGCACTTTTTTTCCTGTACTGCCCTCAGTCCAGAATTTGGCCCATCCTCCAGAAGTAGTTATGACGGACTTCCAGACCCTGGATGGGAGCCAGTACAACCCTGTTAAACAACACCTAGAGCGCTATGCCACCAGTTGTTACAGCTGTTGTTCACAGTTGTCTAGTGTCTTGCTGTATCCGGATTATGGAACTGGAGAGCTGCCTGTGGAGTCCCCGAGTGCCCTCTTACCCTCCACCATAAGGCCAGCTTCACCGGTTGCCAGATCTCCAAAGCAGCCTGTGCGTGGCTACCGCCGTGGGGCCGTGGGTGGCACTTTTGACCGCTTGCACAATGCCCATAAAGTGTTGCTCAGTGTTGCATGTGTACTGGCCCAGGAGCAGCTTGTGGTGGGAGTAGCAGACAAAGATCTGTTGAAGAGTGAGTGAGAGGGACCCTGGATTAGGACAATGGAGTACACCCATTAAGTTTCTTTGACTCCCCCAATGCCAAGATCAAGGAAGGATAGGGACCACTTCTCACCCCTCCAAAATGCCACAATGCCTGTTATTGCTGTGGGACTTCAGTTAGATGACTACACGTGGTATCCTTAGGGTGTGGTTCAGTCATCTTTACTGAAGTCAGAACTGCCCCCACCCCCATGAGAACCAAGGAATTTGCACTTTATGGTTTTCCAAGTGATCAACTCTGAGTTTGAAACACTAAGAATAAATGGATGGAAGATCAGTTTAGGTGACCCAGTACTGCCATGGACAGTGAGGGGACTCCAAGAATGGGGTAGTTGTTGGAATTATCCACCTAGCTGATACTTATTGGCTGGTACTGATCTATAGATATTTCTTGGTGGCTTGTTTTCTGGATACATGCCAGCCCTCGTAGTGTCTGTGCTGCTTTTTTGTTTCCTCCCCTTTGTCCCCCACCCCCCAGTGGTTCCAGTTTCACCCTTTCTTGCTGCCACTGCTTGGAGAGATTCAGCACCTAGGGACATTCTTTTCCAAATGGGCCTGCACATCTACTCTAGTGGAAAGAGCTCATTGTTGTTCTTGGCTCCTTCTCCAGGCAAGCTGCTCCCTGAGCTGCTCCAGCCTTACGGAGAGCGTGTGGACCATCTGAGTGAGTTCCTGGTGGACATCAAGCCCTCCCTGACTTTTGAAATCGTCTCCCTGCTGGACCCCTATGGGCCTGCTGGGTCTGACCCCACCTTGGAGTTCCTGGTGGTCAGCGAGGAGACCTACCGTGGGGGGATGGCCGTCAACCGCTTCCGCCTTGAGAATGTAACCCCTGAAGGAGACTGGCAGAGGGAATGGGAGGGGGAGGCCTATGGAAGTACTGTGGCCCCAGTGCGGGAAATGGAGGGTTTAGGGTGGAGGAAGCCAAAAGGAACTTGCCTGTGGAGTTGGAGGAGGAGAGGGGTAGGTAAGTAGAGGGCAGATTGGGGCCCCAGATTCATCGTCCTTTCTCCTCTCCCTGTACCTCAGGGAAAGGAGGAACTTGCCTTATACCAGATACAACTGATGAAGGACCAGAATCACGGTGAAAATGAAGAGGACAAGGTCAGCTCCTCCAGCTTACGTCAGCGGATTCTGGGAAACCTGCTTCAGCCTCCAAATGTAAGCCTCCCTTCCCTACTTCCTCCTCACCCACTGCCCATGTTGGAAATGCTAGAGGAGAGAAACAGGCCCTCCACTGGAAACGAGCCCAAACTCTTCAGGAACTGAGGTTTCCATTTAACTGTCCCCAGCTGAGGCCGGAGCTCCCATCGGGGCTCTATGTGCTTGGGCTGACGGGCATCAGCGGCTCTGGGAAAAGCTCAGTAGCTCAGCGGCTGAAGAACCTGGGGGCGTACATCATTGACAGTGACCTTCTGGGCCATCGGGCCTATGCTCCCGGGGGCCCTGCCTACCAGCCTGTGGTGGAGGCCTTTGGAACAGGTACTAACTGAGGTGGGGTGGAGGTTGACCGAGGTGAGAAAATGGCCTGGCCTCTTTTCATAGCCTTCTTTCTCTGTCATCCAGATATTCTCCATAAAGATGGCACCATCAATAGGAAGGTCGTGGGCAGCCGGGTGTTTGGCAACAAGGTAAACACACACACACACACACACACACACACACACACACACACACACACTCTTCAAGAGTTCTTCAGCTGCTGCCAGATCCATGGGCAGATGCAGCGGACTTCCTAGTCTGGCACAGAAAGTCTGTTTCTACTCACCTGCTCCCAGCCACCACCTCCCAAGCTGCTGTATTTCTCAGGGATGCTAACCTCTGCATTCTCCGTTCCCCTCCCCAGAAGCAGCTGAAGACCCTCACAGATATCATGTGGCCAGTTATTGGAAAGCTGGCTCGGGAGGAAATGGACTTGGCTGTGACTAAGGGTGAGTGGGAGGTGATGGGAACAGCCAGAGTGGGCAGTGAAGCGGCAGCTCCTTTGGGATCTCCCTTAGCCCCAGGCGGACCATTCGCTACCTAGGACTGTGTTATGCTGACAGGTAGCGAGTGTCCCGGTGCTTCTGGCAATGACTAGGGTTTCCCCACAGGAAAGACTGTGTGTGTGATTGATGCCGCTATGCTGCTGGAAGCCGGCTGGCAGAATATGGTACATGAGGTGTGGACCATTGTCATCCCTGAGACTGAGGTATCTGGACCCCACTCCACCACTTCTGAGCCCACTGCAGAGTTTCCTGCTCTGATCCTGTAGACTGAGCTGGGACCCCTCCTAATGACTGTGTCATGTGTGCCCAGGCTGTACGTCGGATTGTAGAGAGGGATGGATTGAGCGAAGCAGCTGCTCAGAGCCGGCTGCAGAGCCAGATGAGTGGGCAGCAGCTGGTGGAGCATAGCCATGTGGTTCTCAGCACCTTGTGGGAGCCGCAAGTCACACAGCAGCAGGTTGGTGCAAAGGGCAGGCTGTGGGGAGGGAAGGCCCAGTGGTTGTCTCGCTGACCCTCTTTTTCTTCTGCCATTCTGGACTGGCCAAAGGTGGAAAAAGCCTGGAGTCTTCTACAAAACCGCCTCCCTAAGACTCATCAGACCAAGAGCTGAAAATGGATTTTCTGTGGTGCCAAACTGGCCCCAGGAACTAACAAATCCCGCGGTGAGGAGGAATGGGGGCTTTGATGTTCACCCTATGGCAGGCCTAAGGGGCCTCAAGCTAAGCTGTACAGGACGCAGAGAGAAACCCGGAAGTCTGCCTAGCATGCTGGCATTTGGCCAGCAGTGAGGACATAGCTAATGGGGGAGCAGTCCCCTCTAGGGTTCTGTCCTCTTTTTAGTGGTGGATGTGATGTCTGTCTACTGTTGATGGGTTGTGGTAATCAGTGGACCCAGTAGCTGAATTAAAGATGTTAACAAGCGCTGCCTGTGTGGTTTCTCCTTCCTGCTCCAGTGAGTCTAGGTATCTTTAGATCTTTAGACTCCGAGTTCAGGGGCAAGGCCTGAGCTGGAAGCCAGGGAGCTCTGTGGTTAAGTGTAGCCTCTGAGGCTAGCCAGACCGAAGCCAGCCTATCAGTGGCTAGCGATGTGCTTTTGAGTATGTTAGACTTTCCTACTGTTCTGCCTATAAGCCTAGCTTCAAAGGCTCTTTACAAGGTTTAACTGCACAAGCGCCACTTCGGACACCAGCCGGGTGTTGGGTGGCGCTGTACCTTCATTGGATCAGATCATGTGACATAGGGGAAGTTCTTGACCCTCCAGTGGTTGCCAGGCTGATCAGCTGTTCGAACGGTGCAGGGGCTCTCACGGGTTTCTACCACCGAACTAGTTCACTTCTAGCCCTTCTCACAATATTTTTCAGAGGGCTCCATTGAACAGAAAATTGCCGACATTCTAGATTCTCATTTGGAGGCGGGCAGCGGGGGCTAACACTGCCTTTATTAATGCGAATTGGTCAGGTTTAGGCACCGCCAGCAAGCGCTTACTATCTGGAGCCGCGCAAGCGTAGCGCCTTCGCCCCGCCCATGCTCGCGTTTGCGGATTGGTGGGCTGGGTCACGTGATAGAGCCTCGCCTCTTCCTGGAGGCTGGGGGCCAGTCCGCAGGCTTGTTTCCGGTTCGGTAGGTCCACGATGACGGAGCCGGGCGCCTCTCCGGAGGACCCTTGGGTCAAGGCAAGCTCCGCGGACGCGCACGCCGGCGAGGGGAGGGCGGGTCGGGCTCGTGCACGTAGGGGGTCCGGAAGACGCGGGGCTCCCCAGCTATCCCCAGAGTCTCCCCTGCTGTCCGGGCCCCGGGGCTGCAGAGAAGACAGCTCTCACCCGGCGTGTGCCAAGGTGGGGAGACAAATGGGGCGTGTGTGCGGGAACAAGGGGGACGTGCCTGGGAGGTGGAGGTGGAGGTGGGGCGGGGACGGCAGGGACTATAGAGAGGGGGCAGCGCCCCTGCGGCCTAGCCAGGCCTGGCTTTGGGAGAACCATTCAGCGGTCCCCACACCCATGGTGCGAGCATCCGCGGACTGCGGGTGGCTTTTCCTCGGGGCATAGGTCTAACAGGCGTCTCCTTTGCTTGATGCTGCAGGTCGAGTATGCCTACAGTGACAACAGCCTGGACCCTGGTGAGTGACTTCTCCCCCTTCTTCGCATCAGGAATGACCCGTTTCAGCTTTGCAGATCTTTGGTCTTGCCAGCCACACCTGAGCACAGTCCACCGCCACTGCGCCAAGGTCCTGGCCTGAGAAGTTAGGGAGGAGCTGGAGGATAATCAGGAAAACCATGGGTTACACCTGGCTTCTCCGCTCTGGAACGGGAAATGGAAACAGTGACAGCTGGTCATGTCCATTGCATCCAGCTGTCCCTTTGTAAGCCAGAAATTACAGTTCTGTGGGCAATGTAGATACTAGCGACAGGAGCATTGCAGCATGAAATGTGTGACCCGTGGCAGCCAGCTTTGGAGTTGATGGGGAGAGGTCAGCATTTGAAGCCATTGTGACCATAGGTGACTGAGGGCCAGGCAATATTCCCCACTCCTTAGTGATCGAAGCCTCTTTTTTCCAGGGCTTTTTGTAGAAAGCAGCCACAAGGGGAGTGTAGTGTCCAGAGCTAATAGCATCGGTTCCACCAGTGCCTCTTCCGTCCCCAACACAGGTAGGCAGCAACACAATCTCCCCCACACACCATGGGCAAACATAGCTATGCCATCATATTAGTGTCTTTCCTAAATAGGGAGTTCCATTGTCTGCATGGGGGTGGCTGGAGCAGTCCAAGACTGAGTCTCACCATCTTTCACCTCATCCAAGTTACTAGGTTCTTTCCATTTGCCTTCTCTGGGCACCAGGTTCCTCAACTAGGGAAAAACTCAGTGCACCCTAAAGTGACCTTTCCCTGCCTCCATCTCTGAGTTTAGATGATGAGGACAGTGATTATCAGCAAGAGTCCTACAAGGAGTCCTACAAAGACCGGAGGCGGCGTGCTCACACTCAAGCTGAACAGAAGAGGAGGGATGCTATCAAGGTGACTAGGGGCCTGCACCTCAGGCAGCAAGGGAGGACTCTGCATGATTCTTATTCACCTGCCCTGACCCTTTAGCCCCAGGAGTCTGCAGGAAGAGGAGACTGTGCATGTACCCCTTCCTGCCAACTCTCTGTGCTTTGAGTTTCTGAGCATGGAACTGGTATCAGAAGTTTGTGCTAGCTTGTCTTGTTCCTGAGGTAAGAAACCCATTTCCCTGTTGTTTCCACAGAGAGGCTATGATGACCTTCAGACCATCGTTCCCACCTGCCAGCAGCAGGACTTCTCCATTGGCTCCCAAAAACTCAGCAAAGCCATCGTTCTACAGAAAAGTATGACTAGGGCAATAGGGCGGGTTGTAGTAGTGACCAGGAGTGGCCAGTACCTGGTTTGACCCAGGCATGGTGGCTGTAATGGGAGAGTTGGCTTCTAGGGGAAGGGGAAACAAAATGAACCATCTTCCTGGTTCAAACTTCCTCTGTTCCCAACCCCTCTCTAGCCATCGACTACATCCAGTTTTTACACAAGGAGAAGAAAAAGCAGGAGGAAGAAGTATCCACATTGCGCAAGGATGTCACAGCCCTGAAGATAATGAAAGTGTAAGAGGGGTGCTGACCTGAGGGGGTACTGAAGTCAACCCCAGTGCACTCTTTCCTCTTGTTCAAAGGCTGTATCCGAGAATGCATGTAGGTAATACTGACCCCAGGTCGTCACTATAAGGCAGGACTGTCTGTCCCCATCGACCTTCTACATATAAGACATACAAGCAGCAAACACCTGTCAGGTTAACAAGGAGTGGGTTGCAGGGAGTTAATTTCTGACTTGGTAGTGTTTAGCTGGTGTTGAATGCATCCCCAAAGGTCTCTGGGAAGCCTCCCTCTTCTGGGTGCCACTGGGTTATGCCACCAAGCTGCTCAGGTTGGTGGAGCTGCTGTGGCACCTCAGCCTGCTTGCTCACATGCTTTCAGGAACTACGAGCAAATTGTGAAGGCACATCAGGACAACCCTCATGAAGGAGAGGACCAGGTCTCTGACCAGGTGAAGTTCAACGTGTTTCAAGGCATCATGGACTCCCTATTCCAGTCTTTCAATGCCTCTATCTCTGTGGCCAGCTTCCAGGAGCTGTCAGCTTGTGTCTTCAGCTGGATTGAGGAACACTGTGAGCCACAGGTATGTGACAGCAGGGGTCATGGGGCCTAACATTCTCTTACAAGCTCCAAGCCGTTTAGAAAAGTAAAGTAAGTGCCTTTGGGACCCTTGGGGGGGGTCTACAAGTTTAGTATTCTTTCTCTTTGCTGCCTGGCCCAGTGAGGGTCTCGTGACAACTGTGATGTGTGGACTCAGTGCCCTGTCTAGCTTTGACCCATGTCATTGGTGACTTATTAGCCACTCCTTAGCTGTCCTGTATGGAAGGCAGCAGCAGTTACTAGAAGTTTCTAGAAAAATGAAACACACAGATTACAGGACATCTTCACGCCCACCCCATTATAGACCCAGGGCTTTCTAGTGTGCTGTTTTTCCTCAGATTTCTCCCTTTTGTTTCTTAACATTTTCATTGTGAGACTTTAAACACTGCTGCAGTGAATACCCATGTTGTACCAACGACATATTCATCTGTGTCTCCAACTTGTTTCAGGAATATCTGACAGTTAAAAGCAGCATTCCATCTCAAGGGTTTTTCCCTTAAAAAAAAAGACATGTTTTACGCACTTGGGTGTTTTGTTTGTATCATGTATGTGTGCCTAATGCCAGAATTCAGCATTGGATGAGCTGCAGGTTTTGTGGGCCACCATTTGGGTGTTGGGAACAAGGCCTGGGTCCTCTACAAGAGCAGCAAGTACTCTCAACCTTTAGTGTGTGTGCCATAGCACACATGAAGAGGTCAGAGGACAACTTTTTAGTCAGATCGTTTTCCACTTTCATGAGAGCTCCACGGAGATGGAACTCAGGTCAGGTCAGCGGGCTTGCATGGCAAGAGGCTTTACTGGCTGAGCCATCTAACCAGCCCCCTTGTCAAGTAAGTGTTCTACCAAGATGTCTGTCCAGCCCTGAGGTGACTGCTTTAAATGCCCTCTTCTAGAGCATGCCTGGGTTAGGCAGCCATTTTCACCTGACCATTATCTTTCCTAGACTCTGCGAGAAATTGTGATTGGCGTCCTCCATCAATTGAAAAACCAACTCTACTGAGGGCTCCTGGAGAGCTGCAGAGGCCTTTAGTCTGTTTGGCCAAGGAACTGCTGGGCCTATGAGACTGGACCGCAGCACCTCACACCGGTCAGCTGGCTTCTACTTGGTGTTTGGTTTGCCCAGCTTCACTGAGGCTGTGTTCTGTGAAAGCTTTTCATTAATTTATTATAATTGCCCACAATGGTGGACCCACCCAGCCTTCCCAGGAAAAGTTCTAGGACAGGAATCTGTTCAGAGAACCTCACAGGCGCCCCCAGCCCTTTCTCTAACCATTGGGTTTCTATTCACTATATATATATAATTTGGAAATTGTTCGCCTCTGCTTGGTCTCTTGGGCAACACTTGGCTCAAGTTTGGGTATTTTGGCAGTTTTTGACTTGGAAAAATAGCCCCATGGCCATGAAGGGTGAAAGGCCACCGTATGCCTAGGACTATGTGGTCAATACTGAATAAGGCCAGGGCTTTCTAGTCAGCTCAGGGTAGGACCACCAGGTTCCTGCTGTCCCCTCATGTTCAACACCCTACAGTGGATGCTAGAGGAGACAAATGTCCTCTATCAGCTCTTCCCATAGTTTTCCAAAATTCTGACGGCCTCCAGAGTGTTGCCTACATTTCTCCTAGGACTTGGGGATAGCTACAGAATAGGTTGTCTGGGGACTCTCAAATGTTGGTGTGTGACAGCCTTTCTGTACTTTCTCTCCCATGTCCCCTTCCCCAGGTTTGATAAGCCAGAGAAAATTAAGTATTTTTATATCAAATTATATTACAATAAATATTCCATATACTTTCCTTTAGGATTGTTATAAGTACTTGTTGAGGCCTCTGTAATATGGAAAACAAATGAACGTGACCATCTGATTAGCATCTGTGTACTTCTCTCCCCACCCTCAAAGGTGGAGAACAAGAAGGCCACCTAAACAAGGTAGCCAGCCCAGGACTTCTGCTCCCTGTCTCCAAGGACCCCTCAGGGGTCTGGGAGCCTAACATTGTGATCTTCATCTGTCTCTATGCCAACTTCTTCCTGTGGGGCAAGGGAAGAAATGAAGGAGTCCTCTGGGCAAAGATCCCAGGGGAGTAAGAGAAAGAGTCACTTACAAAGAACTGTTTCTTGCTCTTGGGGTATCCTTCAAGGATTGCATCACACAGGTCTGTGGTCTGACAAGAAACAAAAGCCCCCTCAGATGGGCAGAACCAGCACAGGGCACTGCCTATTGGATCATTTTGCACAGAAACTTCCAGAGCTAGCCCTGGAGCTCTCACCATTCTCTTGCGCTTCCTCCACTCTTTACAATACTTCTGCTTTTCTTTGTACACCTGTAAGGAAGAAGCACGGTCGCCTGTGTACCTCATGTTCACTCCAGACCCACACAGCAGCGTCCCAGCTTACCTGCTCTCTCTCTTCTGGAGTGACATGGTTGGTGGCTGCTTTGATGTTCTTCAGTCTCTCTATGTAGTGAGCACATTCCTTCTTTAACTCCTGGATCTCTTTCTGCATCTCAGGAGTGGTCAGCGCACTTGTTAATTCCTTCAGCTCTGAAACCACAACCCCCCAAGTTACCAGGTACCTGTGAGGAAGGGATTCTGTCTCACCCAGCAGGTGCTCCCCAGAGGTGGGAGGTCAGCTTCTCTCTTGCTCCGGGACCTCTCCAGAATAGAAACCCACATTCTGGAAAAGCTCAAGAAAAAGGCTTACAGCAAAATTAGCTTTCTATTTTTCTTCTCCATTTAAAAGCAACAATGGTGTATAAAGTTGAGCAGATTGACACACAGGTAACGAAAGAAGTGGAAATAAGATGCGGTGTGCTCATATAGGGGCAGGGAAAGCTTGCTTGTCTTGCCATTTGGTACACAAAAGCCATCGGTAATCATGAACTTCTTTCAATGTAATAGCCTAGGCACCTGGCAAAGGGTCCTAGTTGCAGTAACACAGTGTAGATAAGGAACCATTCTGCTAGCAATTTGTGACCTCCAAACCATAGCACCTTGGAAAGGATTCCCGGTCTTACCAGCCTCCATGTGGCGGCAGCTTTGCTGTAAGCTCTGCACCTTGGCAGTGAGGGCCACAATGTTGGCATCCAGGCTGTGGAGGTCAGCATCACTCACTATGTCAAACTGGTCCTGTCAGCCAAGAGGAGAAATACAAGTGAGTTCATGTGAGGCACAAAGAGTTAAAATGAAACACCTGTCCTCAGGAGCTTTCAGGTTGGCAAAAACTAAGACAGAAAATGGGAGTGTAGGCCCATGCCTTTAATCCCAGCATTCAGGAGACACAGAAGGTGGATCTGAGTTTAAGGCCAGCCTGGACTATAAGGAGTTCCAGGACAGTCAAGGCTATGTAGAGACACACATCTCAAAAGAAAAAAAAATGAAAAATATGTTTCTATTTAGTGATAAAAACCACTCATCTAAAGGAATGAAGCAACTTTCCTTCTGAAGTGGAAGAGGCTCAGTGAAAGGAAGGGGAAGGGACCCCTTAAGAGGTACTGCTAGGAAAGAGCCTCTAGAGATAACCACCGACTCACTGAGATGCTGGAAATGATCAAAACAAAAAGGATGAGGATGCCAGACCAAGTAGTTTGGACTGTGTAAAGCAGGAGCCACTAATCAAATCCTGCATGTAAAATATTCATTTGCATCATCTGCGGCTGCCTTTGTCTTACAATGGCAGAGCTGAACAGTGAGACCAAATGCTTCAGAAGGTCTAAAAATACAGTGACGCCCACCACTGAGCCATCTGATCAGCATCTAGATAGATCATTGTGACTACACTATCCAAGATGCGATGTCAGTATACTACAATAGACCAGAGGGTCTGGTGGGAGCAGTGAAAACGGGGTAGACTCAATAAAGAAAAACCTTGAGCCATCCTGGCAATACACTGCACTCAGGAGGCTGAGACAAAAGAGCAAGTTTAAGGCCAGCCTGGGCTGCATGAGACTCAGTCTCGACCCTTTGGCCTCCAAGAAAAGGGGTAGGTCAAGGGAAACAAATATGATTGGTAAATGACCATACATGTCAGACAGGTGAGGTAAAAGAAACCAAGAATTGGGGGAAAGTGGTTCCCTTACCAAAGAATGATAGAAAGATTGGGGGGGGGGGCAGTGATTAAGCATTCTACTTTAGCCTTATTGATACTGATACTTAATATTTGAGAGGCATCCAGAGAAGTCTGGGAGGGAGAAGACACATTTGATGTGTTTGGGGTAGTCGTTTGGCAGAGGCTGGGTGTAGACGAAAGGATAGTAGGGCCTTCCAAGTGAAAACGAGGCTACTAACAAGCCAGGGTTTTCTGTCGCCCGTACCTCAAATGCACACTAATGAAGTGTGATCACAGCGTACAGCTGGTTTAAGAATGTCTGAGCCCTTTTATGGCACACGTTAGGCTAATTTTGTGAGATGACGCAACACTCCTAACTAGTTAATGCTGGGAACTGATTCACTCAGGTTTTCAGGTGGGCGATAATCTGCGGGCGTTCTCACCTGGTCTGCAAAATAAATTTTCTGCTTGCCGTACGTCTTCTCCTTGATCTTGCCTTGCTGGGCCAGCTGATCCAGAGCCTTCACCACCGCCTGGCCGAGGGGGGAGAGGGGGTGGAGCAATTAGAGCGAACACGGGCAGGGTAAATTTCTGCAGGTGACAGGGACGAGGGGCCCAAGCCTAACAGGGGAGCTCAGCAGGGAGGGAACCCCCCAAAGGAGGGGCCTCACCGCCTTGCCCAGTCCATGTTCCTTCTGCAGGTTTCCGAACACGTCCTGGGCGCTGTAGGGCCGGTTTTGCTCCTGCAGGTACCTCAGGATGATCCCGGGGGCTGCGGGAGACGAGGTAGGAGACTGGGTCACCTCTGGCCCCCGGGCCCGCTCCCCTCCCGGGACCTGCGGGCGCCGGCGTTACCTCCGGCCGCGGCCTCGGCTCGGCTTTTACTCATGGCCTTTCCCGCCACCGAACTCAAGACAGCCGTCTGGTTGGTTGCTCCGGGAGATACCTCCTTCCGGTGAAGGGGGAAGGTCTCAACGTTGATTGGCTGCTGGAGAAGTCTTCCGGAAAAGCGCCCGAACCTTCCGGGACCCCGTAGCTCCGTCGGCCGCGGTTTAGAAGCTTGGTCCCCGGCCTCTGTGACAAGTTGGTGGTCGTCCCCTGGGCCCTCGGCGCTGGTGCAGTGAGCCGCCCCTTCTACTTTAAGCCGCCGTGTGTGAGCACTCGTGACCTTGAGCTAGGCCCAGGTGGTGTCGGAACGGGAAGAAACTTCAGGGTCCAGCTCCGCGCCGCTCCAGGTCCCAGGGCTGGTCACTCGCGGAGCGGAGCGGGTCTAGTTCTCCCCTGTCAAGTGGGCCTGTGGGTGCCTGTCAGAGGGGGACCGTGAAAGCGAGCACACCGGCTACGTGCGTTTCAGTGTGGGGTGTAGGGGGCGCTCGGCACCAACTGTGGTTTGAATGCCCAAAACGACGTTGGGAGTAGAGGCTACTCAAGCCACAAAGCTTGAAGTCGCCAGTTAGCCCAGGCAGCAACACCTGACAGGTGCTTTCCATTCCTGACCACATAGTCAGTCCGGTGGAGCCTGAAATAAGTATTTCTAGTTTCTGAGGTCTGCTGAAGGTCAAAGAGCAGCTGTCTTGCAGCTCAGAGTCCCGTGGAAGGGCACAGTATTAGTTTTTCAAGCCTTCTGCTACCTACCTAAAACTTCATTAGCCTTTATTCAAAATATGTTGTCTCCACTTGTTTAAGGGGCAATGTTAAGAATTAAAAATGAAAGCTGGGTGGTGGCAGCGCACGCCTTTGATCTCAGCGCTCGGGAGGCAGAGTTTGAGGCCAGCCTGGTCTATTGAGCAAGTTCCAGGACGGCCTCCAAAGCTACAAAGAAACCCTGTCTCGAAAAAACAAACAAAACAAAACAAAAAAAATTAAAAATGAAGCTGGGCGGTGGTAGCACACACCTACACCTTTAATCCCAGCACTTGGGAGACAGAGGTAGGTGGATCTCTCTGAGTTCGGGACCAGCCCGGTCTACAAAGCGAGTTCCAGGACAGCCAGGGCTGTTACACAGAGAAAAAGAATTAAAAATGATGGAATAATGAGGCTGGAGAGATGGTGCAGCAGTTAAAAGTACTTGCTTTTCTTCAAAGGACGCTGGTTTGGTTCCTAGCACCCATGTGGCTGCTAACTGTAACCCCAACCCCAGGAGATCAGACTCCATTTTCCACAGGCACCAGGCAAGTCGTGGTATGCGCATGCGTGTGGGCAGGCAAAATACAGAAGAAAACAAATCCAAAAGAAAAAACAAAAACCAGTGGGACAAACACCAGCAGTGGTATTAGTTGTCTTGGTTGTAGGAGGGGAAGTAGCTTCATGAGACAAAAACAGGAAGGGGCAGGGGGACCCCTGACACCTACCTGAGCATCCTCTTCTGAGGTTGTCACTGCCTCAAATTAGCTATTACCTGATTAGTGAGCGAAGACCTATCAAAGGAGTACACCATACAACGGCAGTCCTTAAAGATGGTTCTCATACAAGATTTATTCCCCAGCACCCCACCCCCACCCCCAATTCACAGTGGAAGATTCGGGAGACTCAGAGCAGGATCCCACTGGTACAACAAAGACCTTCCGGATTTTGCTCTCCTCCTCTCCCTCTTCCTCTTGCCAACTCCCAAGGCATGAAGCAACACACACTCATGCAAACTCGCAAAACCCCACTCCTTCCCCTCACCTCCCATTTTTTTCCCCACATAGAGCTCACCTGTAAGACATCTGGCTCTAAGGAAAGAGATGTCCAAAGCATTTGAGAGCCCTGAAAGTGGGGAGAAGCCATTACCCCTCACTTCCACACTCAACGTCTATGAAACAGCATCCAGCCATTCCCTTCTCACTGTGAAGTATTTTCACTCCCTGGCCTTTGTACCTTGTCCATCAACCAAGAGCAAACATGTTAGCACAACCCCCAACCTGCAGCACATGAAAATGGGCTCTGTCCAACGTCCCTCACCCAAATATGGGAGTGCTGGGGGAGTGGTCCCTGAGGATCAGCAAAGGGTTAATGCAAGAAGGAAAAAGGATAGAAGAATTTGGCTTGAGCTCTGATTTGGGAGACAGAGAGAGGCAGTAGGCGGGCGAAGGTTTAGAACCAATGATCATTGGGGGGGGGGGTTGATTCACATGATTTGACTAGGGACTGCAGAATACACACCCTTCAGAAGGAGCTCTGCTGATTACCTATACATCCTTACTATCTGGGCTCATCCTTACAGGCGTTAGGAAGCAGTATGGTAAGAACAGCTGGTGCAAGAAGAGCTGGTGGCTCCTGGGATGAATGCCACAGCCATTTGTAAAGTGCTACTTTGCCACCCTCTGTGGAATTATTGCTTCTCCAGAGGAGGAGCAGGGGAAGGAACAGGAACATAAAAATGGATATGATATTGCTTTGCTCACTGCTCAGCCAGATGGTCAAATGGAGCCAGGGGTTAACAGCACCGAAGATAACCACACAGCTCCAAAAGATTCCATGAGACCTCAAGACAGAGAGGCACTCAAGCAATCCTACCAGCCAGCTGATCCCTATAGCTCAAGGTGACATAGAAGAGGCTCCGCCCACATCACATTCACATTTCTTAAATTCTGCAAGCACTTTGCAGTGCTGAGGGTCAGCCATCGAGAAATGAAGATGGGCTCAGGGACAGGAAGTGGGCCTGCTCTGCAGAACCAAAGGACAAACTTGCTTTGAGAACACAAAGCAAATCATGGTAAAAGACAAAGAGGATAACTCTTGTAGCTGCTGCCTGACTTCTGTGGCTCCCGTGAGGTGAAGAGAAGAGATGGGCTCTTGTATCAGTGAGGGCCCCTGAGCACCCAGACCTAAAAGCAAACAGCACTACTGCCTCAATATTGACTCCTCAAGGGGAATCAATATCCCTCCTTTGTTGCCTGTAGTACCACCCTAATGGAGAGAAGTCTCCCTTGGGGGAGCACATTCTCACTTCAGTGACTAAGCACAAAAATGGTTTCTAGCTGGCAGCAAGGTAATGAGTATGTTCTCTCAGCAGGCCTCTGCATCAGCCAGGCCACCCAGCACACAGATGAAGTTCAGGGAACAAAACAGGGTTCTTCCCTTGCCCCATCACAGTTAAGTGTGTGTGTGGGGGAACCCTACATCACAGTGACCCCCTCAAAGGAGTCTCTCCTCAGTGGCTCCTGGAACTGGCAGGGTCTAGCTGATTCAGCTCTGATTGGTCCAGAAGTTCAAAATCATCTCCCTCAGCATCAGTGTCCAGGTCTGAACTAGGGGCCCGGAGGAAACCTCTTGTTGCTCTTCGGGGAGGTGGGCCAGAAGGGTCTGTCTGGGAGGCCCCTGACAAGGCCAGCTGGATCATGCCCTGGGAGACCAGGCTGGCAAGGTTGCTGGTGAGGTTAGATCCTCCAGGAAGGGAACCAAGCAGGAGCTCCGGCAGTGCAGCCTCGTCCCGAGTAGCAGGCAAGACCTGGGTATCCCCAGCCCCTGGAGGGGGGCGGTACATCACGCTGGGCATCCCAATGCTGGTGTCATCCTCATCATCCAGGCCAGCAGGATCCACATTAATGGAAGGGAAGTCTGGAAGGTCTCTGGCAAATGATTCCTCGGGATCACTGTGACCATCTAGGTCTGAGAGAACACAGGTATGTGAGACATGACAGTTACTTGGCCTCATGCCCCAGACCCAGAAAAAGTCAACCCCTACACAACCAAGTTCTTCCCACCCTATAGCATTGTTTTATTTCAGACATTGTTTCTCTATGTAGCCCTAGCGGTCCTAAAACTCACTCTGTAGACCAGGTTAGCCCTAAACTTAAAGATCTACCTGTTTCTGTCTGCCAAGTGCTGGAATTAAAGGTGTGTACCAGTACCACCCAGCTCCAACTCTGTATTTCTTAAGATAAAGCAAAACTTGTGGGACTGGTTAGCTTTTCATCATAACTCAGATGCATGACTACTAATTGCCAGAGAACTGCCTGCTTCCCTCTACTGTGTCCATGAGGCTGGAGGCAAAGACTAATAAGGACTTGGGGCCTCAAGAAAAGCAGGAGTACCTGCAGTGCCACACCACACCCTTGGATGACTCTGCTACTTGAGCCATAACCCAGGAGAGGCGGGGACAACAGTAAACCCCTGTCCAAGGAAGCTACAATGCAGAAGTCAAGAGTTACTATCAACTCAGGTCAAACATTCTTACCTTCAGAGCCTTCTGTTAGAGGTGTTTGGCCCCTTGACAGGTTAAATGTGCCATTGTCCGTACAGGAGACCTCGGCATCAGAGTGCTCCGAATCTGTGATAGCCAATTCCCTGGCAACGGTAGAATCATCCAGCTTAGAAAAAGAAAACACCAAGTCTGAGATGATGTCATCAATAATTCAAGCCCACCAGTGACACCCAGGATGGATGGGAACTGCACCACAACCTTGACCCCTGTTAGGCTGCTTCCCTAAAGGGAACATTTTCTCATCAACCTTTTGAGGTTGGGCAGTCTTAGATAATCCAGAAAAATATTAACCAAACCTCTAGGTGGACTGGTTGCTGAATAGACTTACGTCAGCTCCAGGTTTTTCCATGATGGTAAAGTAAAAGGAAACCCAAGTGAACGTGCTGTTCACCAGGCCCATACAGTAGCAGGTTCTCTCCTCAGTGCTGCTATTGAGAAGAGAGTAAGGGGAATCGAGGGTCCTTGACGGGCTTAAAACCTAGTTACCATCTAAATGTGAGCAGCTAGACAGATAAAGAAGAATTAAGAAAACAGGCCAGTAGAGCCGCTTCCCCACACAAGATACCTGAGGACAGAAGGCGGCAAGCTCCTCTTCACTGTCACTGTGGTTGTTCAGGGCACGTTCTGGGTGTAGAGCTCTCCGGCGCACTATGTGGAAAGAGCAGAAGACCTTGATGGCTTCAAGGGAAAATCTCCTTTGGACTCCAAAAACATCATGACACAAGAAGAGGCCCTCTAAATATAGCCCTAAGTCTGCATAGCAATGTCTAAAGGTAAGAATACTGAGGCTGAGTAGTAACTCATGAAACTACATCTTTCCTCCAACATCCTTCCTTTGTCCAAGCCCTACACATTCTAGATTCTGGCTAGACGATAAACTACCAAACCACCCAGGAACTCTGAGGATCTGCTAGGGGCAAATACAAAGCAAAGTGGTACAAGTGGGAACAGTCATAGGAAGAAGGGAGGCACTCATGTTGGTTAAACAAGGCTTTTAATGACTGGTATTTTTCAACTGGTTGATGAAGCCCAGATGAAGATGGTGACCACATATGGGACTCTTTGAAGGCCAGGGCTTAATGAAACACCCAAACTGGTAAACCAAAGAGAGGGACAAGTTTACGATACCCTCTTTGTGTTATGTAGCCTCAGGCTAGTAGTGCACTTGTGGCATCTATGGTAGCTGTTTTCAATCCACTTTAGCAGACAGCTTTCATTAATTGAAAGAGGCTTAAGGTACAAAAACCTGCTGGGCCATGGTGGCACACACCTTTAATCTCAGTACTCGGGAGGCAGAGGCAGGCAGATCCCTGTGAGTTTGAGACCAGCCCGAACTACAGAGTGAGTTCTAGGACAGCCAAGGCTACACAGAGAAACTTGTCTTGAAAAACCAAAAAAGTGCAAAACCCTACATTAACATTTACTCAGTGTAAATGTTTTTTACAGTGTACAAAAGCAGTCAATACAGGGCTCGGACACTTGGAAGGTGTTTCATAAAAGCAGGTGGACTATGAACATCTTTGATGTCTTTTACTCAACTTGGAGTTTTTCTCAGATTGGTTTAAAATGGGAGCCTAAGTGAGAAAAACTGGCAAGCCTGCCTAAGTTTCTCAGAAATAGGATACTATACTTCCTTACCACCCAGGATTTCTACCAACTACCCCCTCCCTACTTCTTGAAACTTCTTGAAATTTTTAAAATTACTTTTATCTGTTGTTTCTGTATACATGTGAAATGGTAACACCTGTGGAAGTCAGAGCACAACTTTGTGTGTGTGTGTGTGTGTGTGTGTGTGTGTGTGTGTGTGTGTGTGTTTCTCCTTCCATCACAAAGGTCTCTCGTATTAAACTCAGGTCATCAGGCTTGGTGGCAAGCACCTTTACCTGCTAAGTCATCTCATGGACCCTATTCCTCCCACTTTTAACACTTGGCCAGTATGTGACACCTGGCTTCTCCACTTTCTCAAAGTGTCAGGTAGAAGAAAGCCACCCCATAACACTTACATTGTCTTTCTCTCTGCTTGGACATCATGTAGCCACGGACACTGAAGTCCAGCCGCTGCAGAGCTGGCTTCAGTCGCACATAGGCTCGATCCCATAGTCGGTGATATACAGCCAGAGGCCACATCATAACAGTGACAACTGAGGAGAGTGGAACAGTAGGAAAATAGAGATCACACAAAGCAATCCTACCTACCCCTCCACTATTGTGTCCCTAGGACTCAAGATACTGCAGAAAATTCTAGTTATTTCTGCAGGTCACCTCCACTAATGACCCCCATTATACAGTTTTGAGAGCAGGGACTACTGTAGCCATCCACAAGGTACAGGTCATGGCTATGCATAATATAATAAGCCACAGACAGCCCAGGGACAGAGCTAGGAAGTGTGGACATATGGAACAAAATGATGGTAACAGTCATGTGATTCTGAGATAAATTATGTATAAAAAATAGTACACGTAGATGTCCAACATGACAGCACACACCTTTAATTCCAGTGTGCAGGAGGCAGAGGCAGGTGGATTTCTGTGAGTTCAAGGCACGCCTGCACTACATGAGTTCCGGGATGGATGGATGGATGGATGGATGGATGGATGGAGATAAAATAAAACACCTGGAACTAATTTCTTCCAGCCTCCAACAGTACATGCCAGTACAAAGTAACTACATTACAGGAAAAGTCCTCCAGAGTGAACACAGAGAAGGAACCTCAGAACTGTCTGGAAAGCTCCATAAACAGAGGCGGTCCTTCAGGATGGGACACCATGTACATTAGTGAACAATCATCAATGTCTACACCTTGGTAAGATGGGCCAGGGATATATATCAGTGGCACAACACTTGCTTAATATGCATGGCATGCTGGGCTGGGTTCCCCAGTACTGCAAGCTCCCCAAAAGGAAATGGAGTTTATGCCTTATATGTGGAATATCAGTTCCACGTGAAAAGACGTTTAATGATACCGATCATGTCCTGAGTATATGAAAAGAAGTAATTGTTGGAGAACTGAAATATAATGATGCTCTTCCTAGGCCAGCAGTTCTCAACCTGTGGGTCCTTTCTCAGCAGCTGCATATCAGACACCCTGCATATATCAGACACCCTGCATATCAGACACCCTGCATATCAGACACCCTGCATATCAGACACCCTGCATATCAGACACCCTGCATATCAGACACCCTGCATATCAGACACCCTGCATATCAGACACCCTGCATATCAGACACCCTGCATATCAGACACCCTGCATATCAGACACCCTGCATATCAGACACCCTGCATATCAGACACCCTGCATATCAGACACCCTGCATATCAGACACCCTGCATATCAGACACCCTGCATATCAGATACCCTGCATATCAGACACCCTGCATATCAGACACCCTGCATATCAGACACCCTGCATATCAGACACCCTGCATATCAGATACCCTGCATATCAGACACCCTGCATATCAGACACCCTGCATATCAGACACCCTGCATATCAGACACCCTGCATATCAGACACCCTGCATATCAGATACCCTGCATATCAGACACCCTGCATATCAGACACCCTGCATATCAGACACCCTGCATATCAGATACCCTGCATATCAGATACCCTGCATATCAGACACCCTGCATATCAGACACCCTGCATATCAGACACCCTGCATATCAGACACCCTGCATATCAGACACCCTGCATATCAGACACCCTGCATATCAGATACCCTGCATATCAGACACCCTGCATATCAGACACCCTGCATATCAGACACCCTGCATATCAGACACCCTGCATATCAGACACCCTGCATATATCAGATACCCTGCATATATCAGATACCCTGCATATATCAGATACCCTGCATATATCAGATACCCTGCATATATCAGATACCCTGCATATATCAGATACCCTGCATATATCAGACACCCTGCATATCAGATACCCTGCATATATCAGATACCCTGCATATATCAGATACCCTGCATATATCAGACACCCTGCATATCAGACACCCTGCATATCAGATACCCTGCATATCAGATACCCTGCATATCAGATACCCTGCATATCAGACACCCTGCATATCAGATACCCTGCATATCAGATACCCTGCATATCAGATACCCTGCATATCAGACACCCTGCATATCAGACACCCTGCATATCAGACACCCTGCATATCAGACACCCTGCATATATCAGACACCCTGCATATATCAGATACCCTGCATATCAGACACCCTGCATATCAGATACCCTGCATATATCAGATACCCTGCATATCAGACCCTGCATATATCAGATACCCTGCATATCAGACACCCTGCATATCAGACACCCTGCATATATCAGATACCCTGCATATATCAGACACCCTGCATATCAGATACCCTGCATATCAGACACCCTGCATATCAGACACCCTGCATATCAGATACCCTGCATATCAGATACCCTGCATATCAGATACCCTGCATATCAGACACCCTGCATATCAGACACCCTGCATATCAGACACCCTGCATATCAGACACCCTGCATATCAGACACCCTGCATATCAGATACCCTGCATATCAGATACCCTGCATATCAGACACCCTGCATATCAGATACCCTGCATATATCAGATACCCTGCATATATCAGATACCCTGCATATCAGATACCCTGCATATCAGATACCCTGCATATCAGATACCCTGCATATCAGATACCCTGCATATCAGACACCCTGCATATCAGACACCCTGCATATCAGACACCCTGCATATCAGACACCCTGCATATCAGACACCCTGCATATCAGACACCCTGCATATCAGACACCCTGCATATCAGATACCCTGCATATCAGATACCCTGCATATCAGATACCCTGCATATCAGATACCCTGCATATCAGATACCCTGCATATCAGATACCCTGCATATCAGACACCCTGCATATCAGATACCCTGCATATCAGATACCCTGCATATCAGATACCCTGCATATCAGATACCCTGCATATCAGATATTTACATTCAGAACAGGAGCAAAATTATAGTTATGAAGTAGCAACGGAAACAATTTTATGGTTGGGGTCACCACAACATGAGGAACTGTATTAAAGGGTCACAGCATTAGGAAGGTTGAGAACAACTCTTCTACACCCAAAGCTATGAGCAACATACAGCTTGTAGGGGGAAGTACATTCGCACTTACGCATCAAGTAGGACAGCAGGAGCCCAGGGATGTAGCGGCCCAACATGGCCAAAAAGGTCAGTATCCCACAGCTCAGCAAGCAGAACTGGGAGAAGCAAGAAGCAGTAGTAAGTTTCTGCCACCCAGCAAAGTACTGGGGTGGGGATGGGAATTAACGGAGATGTGACTAAAGACTCTTTACAACCTGAGTCAAGCATGGACATGTCAGAACGACAACTACAGTTACTCAAGTCCAATGGTGACTCTGTCTGGACAGACAAGGGAGCATTCCCTTCTACTCGAGCTTCTCTTTCATGGCTAACCCCATTCAGCTGTACCTTTCATGCCAGGAAATTGATGTGAGTATGTCTTAGCCAAAAATTCTCTCTGAAAACATGTATTGGTGTTTTTTTTTTTTTTTTTAAGAACACAAAACTATAAACCCTCACAACTTATCACATTTAATATGACACAGAATGCACATAAGCAAGCTTTCCCTCTCTTCCCGAGACAAGAAAATGACCTGCTCTATGGGGCTGGAGATGAAGCCCAGTTATAGGGCTTGCTTAGCATGCAGGAAGCCCTGGGCTTGATCCCCCGCCCCCACAGAAAGAAGTTAAGAGTAACAATTTAAAAAAAGAAGAAAGAAAATGGCTACTCCAAGTGACAAGCAACCAAACATGGAGTCAAGCTCTTGCCTTATTGTAAATGCCAGTCAGAGCCCCTTCCTATAACCTCCCTTTGTTTCTATGAACATCAAGTCTTTTCTTCCCCGAATGAGGATACATCTGACATAGTGTTTCAACTTAACATGAGCTGAACTGAAGTCCAAAGCTGAAAGTGAAAAGGGAGGTCTTACCTTGCCTGGGTTTTGCTTTTTGAAAAGCAACAGATTCCTTATGAAAATGGTCCCACTAACCCAGACTTCAGCTACATGGTGGCAGAGCTCGGGCACGCTGAGCAACCGAGGGTGCACAAAACCCCAACTATGGGAGAAAGAAGGGGGAGCTGTGAAAGGAGGCTGTTTAGGGCCCCCCCACCTTGATGTGCAGGCAGCCAATGCTTCCGGGTTTAAATTGGGGTTGGGAGCAGCTAGTCCCAGGTGCTTTGGAGGTGAAATATGTCTTTCTTCTTGGCTTACCAGGTTGAAACTTGAATTTGGGGACCA
This sequence comes from Cricetulus griseus, assembly GCF_003668045.3. Lineage (NCBI taxonomy): Eukaryota > Metazoa > Chordata > Mammalia > Rodentia > Cricetidae > Cricetulus > Cricetulus griseus. The sequence continues at coordinate 114,149,918 of NC_048600.1, forward strand.
GGAAGACAAACTTGTTCTGACAACTCCACCCTATGAGCAAGTGGCTCAATCCACATGTATAAACCTGCCACTAGCTCCAAGCAAGGCCCTTTGTGCTTACAACACCATCTTTACCACACTTGGACCATTGCAATTCCGTATGATTGCAATCCAGGAATACAAGTAAAAGCACAGTCTGACTGACTCCACTGCAGCCAAGAGGGAGGCAATGTGCAGGAATAAGCAAAACCAAAATAAATCACAGCAGAGGAAATTCCTTCTATCAGATATATGCGGCAGGTGAACCAAGGAAGGAAAGCAGAGGCTGTAAGACACACAAGGAAGGGATCTTCAGCACTGGCTTGCTGATGCCAGGAACCAATGTTTTCTGACCTGGAACTTAAAAATAGCCACAGGTCACAGAAAACACCAAATGATGCAGTATAAAAGCCAGGAGACAAATTAAATTAATTGCCTCTAAGATTTCACACTGTGGCTTACTGATACAGCTACTTCCCTGGCATGTTAGGTTGCAAGTCACTAATGCTCCTTTTCCAGAAAGTTCTCATCCTATAAAGATGGAGAAGACATTGAATATTCTCAACTTGAACTTTAGAATTTGTTGTGATTATTTTGGAACAGACTGGGTGTATAATGTTGTATCCAGAAAATGGGGCTAAGGGGCTGGAGAGATGGCTCAGAGGTTAAGAGCACTGACTACTCTTCCAGAGGTCTTGAGTTCAATTCCCAGCAACCACATGGTGGCTCATAACCACCCCTTATAAGATCTGGTGCCCTCTCCTGGTGTGCAGATATACTTGGAAGCAGAATGTTCTATACATAATGAATAAATAAAATCTTTAAAAAAGAAAATGGGGCTAAGAACATGTAACCAGAACAATACAACAGAATCTATCAAAACAACAAAAAGAATTTGTATTCCATACCTCTCATTGTCTAATGCGTCAGGTCGTGGCACTGCAATATTAAGACAAACACCAGTATTAGTTGGTAGACAAAACTAAACATGAAAATCCGGGCGTTGGTGGCGCACTCCTTTAATCTCAGCGCTCAGGAGGCAGAGGCAGGCGGATCACTGTGAGTTCAAGGCCAGCCTGGTCTCCAGAGTGAGTGCCAGGATAGGCTCCAAAGCTACACAGAGAAACCCTGTCTTGAAAAAAAACAGAAAAACAAACCAAACACGAAAATATTAGGCTGTCTCTTGGTCTGACTGTTCAAGTTTTAATGCTTAGGAAAAAGTAAACATTAATAGCCAAAAGAAAAAAGAGAAAGAGAGAGACCCTCATGTTATATTGCAGACAATGAAATGAAATAAAGGATTTTCCCTGGGGAAAGAAAGGGTACAAATGTACAAAGGGATAGCCAAGGTGTGTGAGAACAGTCCACCCATCCCTTGAGTATGCTCACATCATCATGTGCCAACTCCCAAGGCATGCTGTGACTACTCCAACTCTAGAGATGTGTGTTTTCTTTGGAGACACCTATTATCTGCTCTGAACAATGTAGTCTTTTGATATGAGACAGGGTGATTACTTGAATGCTATAAAATGAGATAGCAATGTACTTAAAAGCTATATACTGTAGTGTGAACATCCTGCTAACACTTCAACCCTGACGTGTCCAGAACCCACATCAGTTTTCCTTTTGGTGTTCCACCTGAACCAACCTCCACTGCCTCTGCCCACATCTGCTAAGTGCATGTTATTCTCCCACTCTTACTGTAAAGCCTCAAGTCAGCCTTACTATTCTAAATCCATCTACTAGGTCTCAGTACTCAAGAACCTTCCCTCTTCATACTCTCCAAAACACCCATCACTGAGTTTCATGGATTTCTTACAGCTGCAGTTTCCTCACAGAGCTGCTGCCTTCCCCTTCTGGTCATTCCATCCACCCTATAAGAGGTTATCCAATTAATCTTTACTCTCAACTCAGTATGCAGTTCTAATTTTAAAAATGATCATTCACGGTGCTGGAGAGATGGCTCAGCGGTTAAGAGCACTGGATGCTCTTCCAGAGAACCTGGGTTCAATTCCCAGCACCCACATGGCAGCTCACAACTGTCTGTAATTTCAGTTCCAGGTGAGCTGACACCTTCACACCAGCATACATAAAATAAAGTTAAATCATTAAAAAATAAAAAAGATCATTCACTACCTAAACATGTAAGCCCAAGTTTCAAGAACTTATAAATCTAAGTTCTTTCTTAAACATAGACCACTCCTTCCCACCAAAATGCTTAATTCTCTGTTCTCAGTAGACCCTTTGCCAGTGTGGTTCTTTTGTTTGTAGAGAGGATCTCGTGTATTCAAGCTAGCTTCCAATTTACTAGATAGCTGAGGCTGACTCTGAAGTCCTGATGCATTGCCTTAACAAGAGTCTGACACAAGCTTCACCAGTCTGTGGTTCTTTAATCAAGCTACTGGTCTGCTTAGATGTATTCTCTTTCTGTATCTTCCACATATTTTGCTTCATTCATTGATTGAAATGGGGATAAAATACATGATTATATCAGTCACACACTATACTATACCTCTGATACTGTCCCTTGAGTTGCTATTAATTTTTCTTTCAATAAGTATATTAATTTTTCTTACATAAAAGTTTTTGAAAACAGAAAACATTTCTTTCTTTTTTTTTTTTCATAGACCTGGAACTCTCTTTGTGGACCAGGCTGGCCTGGAACTCACAGAGACCCACCTAAAGGCGAGCACCACTATGCCTGGTGAGAGAACGTATTTCTTAGTGCTTACTATATGACTTAAAAGAAATTCTTGAGAGGTAAAGTGATGCTGCCTGGAGCTAGTCATGTTAGTACATACCTGTAATCCCAGTATTCAGGAGGTACTATCAGGAGAATTAGGAGTTCAAGGTCATCCTGAGCTACAAAGTAAATTGGAAGCTATCTTGGGCTACATGAGACACTGGGTTTTGTTTTTTGTCTTGATGTCCAGGCATGGGGGTATACATCTTTAATTCCAGTACTAACAAGGAGAGGTAGATGAATCTCTGTGAGTTTGAGGTCAGTCAAAGCAACACAGACCTTGTCTCAAAAAAAAAGGGGGGCTATAGAAATGACTTGGCAGTTAGGAGCACTGACTACTCCTCTAGAGGACTGGGGTTTGATTCTCAGCACCCATGAGGCAGCTAACAACCATCTATAACTCCAATTCCAGTGGGTCTAATGCCCTCTTTTGGCCTCTGTGTGTATCAGGCACACAAGTGATACACAGACATACATGCAGGTAAAACATCCAGTCACATAAAGTAAGAATGAATGGATGCTGTCTCAAGTAGCTAACAGTATCCAATATGATCATTTAAGTCTAAAAAACAAAACAAGCAAAAAAGTACAAACACTGCATATTCCTCACTGACATCACCTTAAGAGGCAGACACAGACATTAATATAACAACAGAAAGGCATAACCCAGCTCTATGGCCCACAGATAAGGATAAGCTTTTTCTAATTACACTGCTCTGAATGTCCTGTAACTCACTACATAGGCCAAGCTGGCCTTGAACTCAGAGGTCCACTTGCCTCTATATCCTGAGTGCTGGGAGTAAAGGTGTGCACCACTACCCTGGCCTAAGGATTTAAGCTTTTCTTTTCTTTTTAAAGATTTATTATACAGGGATGCACCACCAACACTTGGAAGGCAGAGGCAGGTGGATCTCTGTGAGTTCGAGACCAGCCTGGTCTACAAGAGCTAGTTCTAGGACAGCCTCCAAAGCCACAGAGAAACCCTGTCTCGGGAAAAAAAAAAAAGATTTGTTATACCATGTTCTATCTGCATGTACACCTGCAGGCCAGAAGAGGGCACCAGATCTCATTACAGATGGTTATGAGCCACCATGTGGTGGCTGGGAATTGAACTCAGGACCTCTGGAAAAGCAGTCAGTGCTCTTAAACTCTGAGCCATCTCTCCAGCTCAGCTTTAAGCTTTTCAAATGTAATTCAGACTTCAGTTATTAGTCCCAGCAACACATACCCCTCAAAAAGCAAACAAACAACAAAAAACAAAACAAAACCTAAAGGTAAAAAACTATATAAAAAATTGTTGCCAGTTCAAATTGTTCTTAATACTACAAATTTTACCTCTTATCTCAGGCCAAATTTTGTTCTTCCACTGGTCAATACAGACAATGATCATCAAACTGAATGCAAGTAAAAATACAAAACGAAGGGATGTCAGTGCAAAAAACCTGTAGAGAAAGAAAACAGAAGAGGGTCACTAAGCCATGAAGCCAGTTCAAAAAAGGATCACATATGCACTATGGGTTGTGGTGAACAGACCTAAGTTCTAGTTCTAGGCCTTGGTGGTTGCTCAGGTGTTAACCAGTTATACACCTTGGTTAAATCACACCTACTTTCCAGACCTCAGCTATTTTCCTATGGAGACAGTAATTTGCTTCTGTAAAGATAAAGGACTAAATCAATAACCTCCTGGAGACCCTTTCAACTTTCCAGTCTATTCAGTCCAGGGGCAAGTTAGGACAAAGGCAAGTATTTATTTACTAAAGGTAAGCCCTCATACAAGGCAGTGTAGCATACTCCATCCCTATGCCCACCTACCCTGCTCTTCTCATCCTTTCCCCTATTCTGTTCTCTTTGTTCCTCACACAGCTCCACTTCTACTGTCCTGTCATACATACATACATGCATCATTTGATGTCGAAACATACAATCTAGGAAGCACAAATGAGAGAAAGCATATGGTACTTGTCTGAGGCTGGCTTGTTTAATAAATTATCCCCAGTTGTATCAAGTGGGTATGTGTGTGGGCCAGACGTCTCTATCATTCCAGACAGGTCTTCCAATAGAGCCCTGATTGTCCTGTAACTCATTACATAGTCCAGGCTGGTCCTGAACTCACAAAATCCTGACTACCCACCTCTGCATCCTAGGATGAAAGGTGAGTGCCACTATACATGGCACTCCACTTTCCTGTTTGAATCAGAGTTTCTCAATGAATCTAGAGTTTATCAACTGGACAGATTTCTGGACAGTGAGTTCCTGTGCCTGACCTCTTAGTACTGGGATTATAGAAGTATGACCACAACATGCTTTTACATGGGTGCTGGGGATCTATGTTCCACTCCTCCTGCTTCCATGCCAGATCCCACCCCAAGCTGGGATCCTCTTATGACAGCAAGGGTGGTAATTCAACATAGAGAGATCAATACATGTAGGACATAACATCGGAGGCCTCGGAATACAGTTGACAGAGTGTTTGTCTAGCATGCATGAGACCTAGGGTTCAATCCCCAGTACTGCATGAACCAGGTACGGCAGTGCATTCCTACAACCATCTTCCAAGCTTGCTCCTTATTTTATTTTGAGTTGGTTTGAGAGAAAGTGGCCCCCAAAGGGAGTGGCACTTTTAGGAGGTGTGGCTTTGTTAGAATAGGCGTGGCCTTGTTAGAAGAAGTGTATCACCATGGAGGCCGGCTCTGAGGTCTCATATATGCTCTAGCCACACCCAGTGTCTCAGAGATCACTTCCTGTTGCCTGCAAATGAAGATGTAGGATTCTCAGCTCCAGCACCATGTCTGCCTGCACGCCACCATGTCCCGCCATGATGATAATGGACAGAACCTCTGAACTGTAAGCCACCCCAATTAAATGTTTTTTCCCTTTATAAGAGTTGCTGTGGCTGGGTGTTGGTGGCGCATGCCTTTAATCCCAACACTCGAGAGGCAGAGGCAGGCGGATCTCTGTGAGTTCGAGACCAGTCTGGTCTCCAGAGCGAGTGCCAGGATAGGCTCTAAAGCTAAACAGAGAAACTCTGTCTCAAAAACGAAAGAAAGAAAGAAAGAAGGAAGGAAGGAAGGAAGGAAGGAAGGAAGGAAGGAAGGAAGGAAGGAAGGAAAGAGGCCCCCAAACAGCAATAGAAATTCATGAGTTTTGGTTTTTGTTATTTTGTTTTGTTTTACGAGACAGTTTCTCTGTGTAGTCCTGGCTGTCCTGGATCTCACAGATATGTCTGCCTCTGCCTCCTGAGTGATGGGATTTAAGGTGTGCACCACCACCACCACCACCACCACCAAGCCCGTTTGTAAGAGTTAATTAATATCTTGATAGGTTGCCTTATTGGTCTCCAAACTCTTTTGTTGTTGTTGTTCTTTTGTTTTTCAAGACAGGGTTTCTCTGTGGCATTGGAGCCTGTCCTGGAACTCTCTCTGTAGACCAGGCTGGCCTCAAACTTACAGAGATCCATCTGCCTCTGCCCCACGAGTGCTGGGATTAAAGGAGTGCATCACCAGGGCTGGAGAGGTGGCTCAGGGGTTAAGACCACTGACTGCTCTACCAGAGGTCCTGAGTTCAATTCCCAGCAACCACATGGTGGCTCACAACCATCCATTATGAGATCTGGTGCCCTCTTCTGGTGTGCACATATACATGGAAGCAGAATGTTATATACATAATAAATAAAATCTTAAAAAAAAAAAAAAAAGGAGTGCACCACCAATGCCTGGCCAAACTCTCTTTTTTTAAAAGATTTATTTATTCATGTATTTTATGCATATGAATGCTGTCTTCATGCATACCAGAATCTGATCTCCTTACAGACTAAAGTAACCCTGTTGCTTCATCCTTCAAATTCTGAGATTACAAGTAAGTACCACGGCACCCAGAAAGACACAGCTTTCAAGGTTAGAAGAGGAACAAGAGAGATGGTTTAGTGGGTAAAATTATTTGTAACACAAGCCTGAGTTGGATCCCTAGAATCCACAGTGGAAGAAGAGAATAACTTTGGAAAGTTGTCCTCTGACTTCCACATGTATACATCTGCACTGACAGACACACAAACAAAAATCATACATTTAGCTAGGTGGTGGTGGTGCACACCTGTAATCCCAGCACTTAGGAAGAAGAGGCAGGTGGATCTAGGAGTTTGAGGCCAGCCTGGTCTACAGAGTAAGTTCCAGGACAGCCAGGTGCTACACAGAGAAACCGTGTCTCAAAATACAAACAAGCATACATTTATATACTAATAATAAACAAAAAATTAGGCCAGACATGGTGGCACACACCTTTAATTCAAGCACTTTGGAGACACAGGGTGAACCTTTTGAGTTTGAGGCCAGCCTGGTCTATATATACAGCAAATCCCAGGCCAGCTGGGACTACATGGTGAGAAACCTGTCTCAATAATAATAATAATAATAATAATAATAATATAATAAATTAAATTTAAACAAAAAAATAAAATTAGATGACCCTGAGTTTGATTCCCTAAATAGAACAATTATGTAAACTTTAGCAAATTTGTTTTCTCATGCATAATGTGATGTTAACAAATCTTGAACTGGGGAAGTAGCTAAGTTGGTAAACTGCTCACCTAGCATGCATGAAGCCCTAGATTGATCTTCAGTACCAAATAAAACCAGTGTGGTAGTTCATAACTACAATCACAGCACTTGGGAGGTAGAGGTAGAAGGATCAGAAGTTCAAGGTTACCCTGAGCTACATTGTGAATTTGAGGACAACCTGGGTACCTGTGTTTTTGACACTCGCTCTATAGACCAGGCTGGTCTCGAACTCACAGAGATCCGCCTGCCTCTGCCTCCTGAGTGCTGGGATTAAAGTCGTGCGCCACCAACGTCCGTCGGCACATGCTTTTTATCCCAGCATCTGGAAGACAGCAGTCAGACTGGTCTACATCGTATGTCCAAGGACAGCCAGAGAGACCCTGTCTCAAAAACACACAAAAAAATAAAATAAAATAAAAATAAATTGTAAAAAAAAGTTTGGCTGGGTGGTGGTGGCACATTCCTTTAATTTCCCCCCCCCAAAAAAATTAAAAGCTTGTACTAGACACTCATCAATCACCAGCATCAAAATGAAGAAGCCTTATTTGGGCAAACACATGAAGACATATGCACACAACAGCAATTGGCACAGAACTTCAGAGTTTATCTACAGAAATTTCTGTACAATAAATATCAATGCATACTACTTGTACACTTCAAAATAAATTAAAATGAAGGACGAAAAGAAATCAGAATCAGAAACTCGGTCACCAGTGACAACTCTATTCCAATTTTCCTATCCACCACTTAAAAGGGTACAATTACACGTGGGATTAAACAATGAAAGCAGCTTAGAAGAAATAAACTGGAGGGCTGCCCCAAGTCACTGATCTCCTCAAAGCTAGCACATCTTCCCAACAATTCAGCAAATTCAACAAGGCCACACTGAGGGCCTGGTCACCACTCCCCAGTGCTGCAACTGCTCCCCTGCAGGTACTTGAGGGACAAGCCAGGCCACCATTCCCCGGTGTTTCTGGCAAGCAGAAACTCAGGCAGGGAGATGATGTTTAGCTCTCCCTTAGAGGGTGGTTTCCCAAAGACAACAGCAATAAAAACAATGTTTTCCATCCAGGCACGGTAGCACATGCCTGTGAACCCTGCATTTCAGAGGTGAAAGCAATAGGATCAGGAGGTCAAGATCCAGGCTACATGAAACCTTGTATCAACAAGTATTTCTCCCAAACCCAGACTATTTTAGTGTCACAATCCCTACTTTCCCATTCTCACAGCCTATACTACACCTGAACAAACAAATCTGAGGACCTACTAGCCACTGGTCAGCAACCCAAGCACAAAGTAATAAAGGCAAGATGTGGTGGTCCTCATTCCAGGACTTAGGAGGCAAAGGGAAGAGGATCTGCACAGATCTCTGTGAGGAAGGAGCCAGGCATACACTGTCAGACTCTGTCACAAAATAAATGGAAATAATAAGAGTAGAAAGGCATGTGCCTTACCAAGTAATGCTGTGTTTGTTTACAATGTAACAGCAACAAGGGAGGACATATAAAACAAAACCAATTCAAAAGACAAATGGTAAGAAAACAAGAGACAGACAGACAAGTGGTAAGGAATCTAACCAAGAGGGAATAAGAAAAAAGGACATCCAGGCTAGGAGCAGGAGGGGCTCAGGCCTACAATCCTAGTACTCAGGAAACTGAATTGGTGATTAACAGTTCGAGGCTACCCTGAACTATATAATAGGATCTTTCTAGAAAACACACACACAAACCAAATCCCAAATCCACAAAGTTTGTTAAAATAACATACAAAACAGTTTTCAAGGGAGCTGGAGACATGGCTCAGTGGTTAAGAGCACTGACTGCTCTTCCAGAGGACGTGGGTTCAACTCCCAGCACCCACATGGCAGTTGACAACTGTCTGTAACTTCAGTTCTAGGGGACCCGACACACTTACTCACCATACATGCAGGCAAAATGCCAATGGACATAAAAAAAAAAAAAAAAAAAAAAAAACTTTTCAGCAACTAAAAAAAAAAGTTCCAGCATAAAAACTTTCCAACTAAGTAAAAACAACTACAAATACAACCACCTCGGAATATGTACAAAAAAATTATTTAACTGGGGACCGTCTTTGCCTATTAGTGTTTCTGCTCACTGTAGGTTCACCTTTTTTTTTTTTTCTTCATGACTTTCCTTATTTCTAAGGGCAAGCACATTTGTTGAAGGTTTAGAAAAAGTAAGAAATAATTAAATGCCAGGTGTGATTGGTACATGCCTTTAGTCCTAGCACTCAAGTGGCAGTTCAAGTACAGCCTGGTCTACAAAGTGAGTTCCAGGACAGCCAAGGCTATACAGAGAAACACCCATCTTGAAAAGGAAAACAAAAACAAAAAAGTAATAAAAATGTAACCCACCTTATTATTTTGCTCCAAGTACCACCACATACACACACTCATTCTCCCCCCCCCCCCCCCCCAGCCAAGCATAGTGGAAAACCGAGGCAAGAGAACAGAATCATAAGTTTGAAGCCAGCCTGGGTTAGGTAGTGACAGACCTAGTGAGACAGAAAAAAAAAGGGAGGGAGAGATGAAGAGGGAGGGAAGGGAGGGAGGAAATGGAGAGAGAGAAAAGAGAGAGAAGTGGGGGAAGAAAGGAAAGGAAGAGAGAAGGAACTGTAAACCTGAATCTGATGAGGCTTCTGAAGTCAACCACCAATTTACAGGAAACATGAAACAGGGACGCAGCCACAAGGTCTCTCTGGACAAAGGATCTGCTCAGAGCAAGCAGTGTGTACACAGCACACACACTTCACTTTAGCTATTAACTCAAGTAAACAGAGGTTTTGTTTGTTTTTAATGCCAAAGTATCATTTTTGAAGAAAAAACAGACATTTCAACATTGCACTAAATCATTTTTTCCATATGATAAAATTGGTAGCATCTTAAGCATCTATTTTATAGAGGCATATGTGAAATTAAAGTTTTGAAAATGATCCACCACCCACATATATGTTCTGCAATGTGAAGATTAGTACCTTAATTTTAAAATATTACCATACAAAAGCAATGAGATGGCTTAGGACAGGTGCTTGCTATCAAGCCTACCCCCCCCCCCAGTTCAATCCCTGGAGCACACACGGTGGAAGGGGAGAGCCGACTCCTACACATTGCTCTCTGACCTCCACATCTGCGTCCCTGAAAGTGTACACACACACACACACACACACACACACACACACACACAATAAATGGAAGCTGGAAAGACAGCTGGGCAGTTAAGAGCTTGCTCTTGCAAAGGACCTGGGTTCCATTCCCAGAACCTACATGGAGGTTCACAACTATCTGTAACTTCAGTCCCAGGGAATCCAACACCCTCGTCAGGCCTCTGAAGGCACTGGGCATGCAGGAAGCATACATATACACATGTAGGCAAAACATTCATGCACATAAAATTAATAAGTCTAAAATAAACAAATGTAAACAAACCAACCACTGGGAAGTGTAACTTAGTGGGTTTGAATGAGACTATCTGAATGTTTGGTCCCTAGATAAATTATTGGAATAATTGGGGAGGATTAGATTCGGCCTATTGGAGGAGGTGTGTCAATGGGGGTGCACTTCAGAATTTCAAAAGCCCATGCCAGTCCCAGTGTCTACTGCTGCCTCTGGATCAGGATGTAAAACTCTCAGCTACTGCTCCAACATGTCTGCCTGCCTCCCACCATGATGATCATGAACTAACACTACAAAGTTGTAAGCAAGGTCCCAATTAAACATTTCTTTTACAAGAGTTGCCTTGGTCACAGTGTCTCTTCACGGCAATAGGATAGTAACTGAGACAAACAATGTACCCAATTTAAGAATCTTTTTTACTTAATACATAAACATGTTTTTTCATGTCACCAGAAAAGCAACAATTACTTTTAAAATGACTGAATTATATATACATACCACTGGTCTGTAAAAAACATTTTATAATTAAGATATTACCAATTTTTAATGTTAACAAAAACAACAAAAAGCCTAGGGCTGGGGATGCAGCTTAGAGCCTGCCATGCACAAGGTCCTGGGTTTGAGCCCGAGCACTCGAGCACTCTATATAAACTGGATGTAGTGGTGTGTACACAGTAATTCCAGCACTGGGGAGGTGGAGGTAGAAGGATCAGGAGTCCAAGGTAAATCCTTGGTTGCTTAAACCAACTTGGACTACAGGAGACCCTTCCTCCAAAGAAAAAGAAAAGAAACAAAACAAAACAACAACAAACAAAACAGGGCCAGTGAAACAGCAATGTGGATAAAAGCAATCGCCAAGCAAACCTGACCTCTGACCCCTGGGACCCACAGTGAAGTCAGAATCTACTCCCCAAAGTTGTTCTCTGACCTGTGCATACACACAATGGCAGTTGCCTTCTTGCATCATTATGGACACATCACATATACACCCTTGCACTCGCGCGCGCACACACACACACACACACACACACACACACACACACACACACACACGAATAATAAAAAAGAAAAGTTGCACTATACAACAAGTTGCACTATACAAAAGTTGCATTAAACACAAACCTCTGACCTTATTTATAATTAAGTAGAACATTAGATCAATTTTCTATAATATTAACATAAAATCACCCTTTCAAATTACCCAATTCCCTAATTCAATAATCTGGAATACATTCAGGTGTAAAACTATCATCACCATTATCTAATTTTAGAGAATTTTAATTATCTTCAATAAACACATATCCATTATTAGTCAAGCCCTATCTCTTCTATCCCCAGAAAAGGTATTAACCAATTAGCTTAGTAAACACTGCCAAATTAACTTCCTAGAAAAGTCATACAATGTAGGATTCTTATCAGTCATATGTCTGTTATCCCACATATTCCTAAGGATTAAACATTATCAGTTCTTAAAACTTAGTAAACAGCCAGGCATAGTGTTGCACAACTTTGATCTCAGCACTCAGGAAGCAGAAGCAGGCAGAACTCTGCATTCAAGGCCAGCCTGGTCTACACAGTGAGTACCAGGACAGCCAGGGATACATAACATAGAGACCCTGTCTCAAATAAAGTAATAATAATAATAATAATAATATATAGTAATAATAATAATAATATATAGTAATAATAATAATAATATAATAAGCAGAAAACAGTGCACAATTTGATTTCTATTTATTTTCTAATTAACTTATTCTATACATATGAATGTTTCATCTGCATGCATATACATGCACTACATGCCTGTTTGTTGGATCCCTGAACTGGAGATGCTGCAAGCCACCGTGGGTCCTGGGAATCAAATCTAGTTCCTTTGTAAGAGCTAAAAGCGCCCTTAACCACTGAGCCATCTTTTCAGCCCCTACACTTTAATTCTTAAAATATCAGTGAGAGTAAAGATTGTTTTGTTGTTGTTGTTTGTTTTTTAAAAAACAGGGTTTCTCTGTGTAGTCTTGGCTATTCTGGAACTCGTTCTGGAACTCGCTCTGTAGACCAGGCTGGCCTTGAACTCACAGAGATCCAACTGCCTCTGCCTCCAGAGTGCTAGAATTAAAGATGTACACCACCAAGCTGAGGGTACATTTTTTTTTTAAATATTTCATTTATTTATCATGTATACAACATTCTGCTTCCATGTATATCTGCACACCAGAAGAGGGCACCAGATCTCATAACGGATGGCTGTGAGCTACCATGTGGTTGCTGGGAATTGAACTCAGGACCTCTGGAAGTCAGTGCTCTTAACTGCTGAGACATCTCTCTAGCCCCAAGGGTAAAGTTTTATATATCCACTGTTTTTCCTTTTTGGAGGAAGGTGTTGAGACAGTCTCATGTATAACTCAGTCTGACCTAGAACTCAATAGATAGCTGAGGATGACCTTTAACTCCTCATTCTCTTGCTTCAACACACACACACCAGCCCCCAAATGCACCACCACACATGGATTAGTCTCCTTTTGTAAACTGTTCCTTTATTTGTTTGGGGCTCAAATCTGATTAAAATGCTAGCCCAAATAGAATTTATTCCTTGGAATAGCAATCTGGCGTCCAAAAAAGACCATGAGAAATTCTAGAAATAAATGGGTTTTTTTGGGGGGGGGGCTGGAGAGAGTTCAGTGGTTAAGAGCACTGACTGCTCTTCCAGAGGACCAGAGTTCAATTCTCAGCATCCATACAGCAGCTCACAACTATCTGTAACTCCAGCTCCAGAGGACCTGACACCCATGGCAAAACACAGATGCACATAAAACAAAAACAAAAACAAAAAATAAATTTCAAAAAAAAAAAAGTTTTCCAGGAGTTAGCTATAGCATAGATCTCCAGTAATAACAACATAAATTAGAGTTTGTTATAAATAATAGTTTGCCTAGCATACAGAAGGCTCCAGGTTCATTCCACAGTAAAACATGCAATCATAAATAATGATAACACATCTATTTTTAATCAAAGATGCTACTTCTAGGTTCCTTTGTTGTTCCAGAGCGTGTTTGTCTCTGTGGCACTTCAGAACAAAGCATCCCACTCTACAGGGACAGTGAGCCCATTATTTCGCAGCACTTGTGACTGCCTAGTTAATGAGCCAGTCACTGGTAAATGAAGGGGAAAAATTAACCCAACCTATATCACATAATAATAGTTGCTGCTTGCACAAAACACCAGAAGTGAAACCAGCTAGCTGCTAATTACCTACCAGGCCCTGACACAGAGAAAGTACCAACCTTACAGACAAAAACCAAAGGCAAAGCTGGCAGCGCAGCTCAGAAGTAGAGTCTGCCTAGCATTCATGAGGCCCTAGGTTTAACAAGTGACTAATCCACCTCGATGGCAAACAGGCAAAGCTGAGGAAGACATTATTGGGAGCCTTCCAGGCTATCAGAGACAAAAAAGTCCTACCGAGGCAACAGACTCCCAAGAGCAGAGGCTAGTTTTGGCTGCATAGACCCTGTCTTTAAGCAAAAACAGAAGGAAAAAGAAAGAAAAAGAATTGATCACCAGAAACATTGTCAATTTGTTTCACCTAATTTGTCTCCCCACCCCACCCCACCCCTGCCCACCCGCCCCAGTCTACATAGTCCCAGCCAGGAACTCACTATATAGAACAAGTCAGTCTTGATCTCACAGAGATCTACCCACTGAGTGCTAGGGCTAAGGGCTTGCATCACTCTGATCCTTCAAAGAATAAATGGTTCTATTGAAATGGGCTTTCCTTGCCATGTAAAGAAATATTAAAATCTTAAAATCAAAGTTTATTTTTCTAATAAAACATTTCCAGAACTCATGGGGAGGGGGGGGTCTCCCTTCTATTTCCTATTCGCACTATCTTTAGTTGGATTCTAACTTTGTAAATCAGAACTGTTGTCACCCTTAGTCACTTCTCAGATCACTTTCCATTTTGTTTTTTTAGGAAAGGAAAAATTTTTAAGTCATGCAAACACAGTCTATAACCCCAGTAAAGAATGGTTAACACTGTAAGAATGGTGACTGTAAAAGCAATTCTCAAAAGAGATCAACAGGGATCAACTGGGGGTTATGCTCATGTCCCCAACAACCACCTAGAATCACAGGGACAAGGCTGGAGAGGAGCTTCCAAGTCCCTAACTCTCCCAAGGATGTGGCTGTTCATGGGGTGGGAGGAAGGAGCCTGGAGTACACACACACATCTGCAGGGCTCCTTTACCCTCACATTCCCTCATCTCCTGTGAGTCACATCAAAGCTACAGGAATAGCTTTCTGATCCTAGGACCATAACCCTTGCTGACTCTCATGGTCTCCCTGAAAAATCACTCACCAGTATCGGATGGTGCCGAGACTAATGAAAATACAAGCATTTAGAGGGAAGGCTGGTATTATCCCAAAGACAGTAACAGGCCAGGGACCAGGAGCGACGTCGGTTGCAAGATTTTTGACCACCATAACTTCTCTGGAACCTGGGGGAGGGGTACCCCGGTGGCACACTGTCTACATGGATTTCTTTTATGAAACTATTGTGTTTAGGAGTTAAGAGGACATATGCACAGGTATGGAAAAACAACTGAGAATACAGACACTGAAGGAACTTCGTTCTCTGAATTTGGATGACTTGAAAATTTTTTCTTTCATTCTATGAGTGTGAGTGTGTGTGTGTGTGTGTGTGTGTGTAAGTCAGAGGACAACTTTCAGGAGTCATCAAGCTTGGAGGTAGGTTCTAGTCCCCACTGAACCAATTACCTAATCTTCTGACACCTCAAAATGCATAAAACACCTCAGCTTTTGATGCATCATTATTCTTGACAAATAGGGAAAGGAAAGCTGTTCAATTTGTTTTTTCTGACCTAAACTAATGACCCTACTTCAAAATGTCTAAACCCTAAATGATTCTTTACTTTGCTAAGTGAAATGTCAACACTCACAAAGACATGAGTGAAATCTGCTTAAACCTCAAACTTCAAAGTAAGTCATTTCTCCCAAAACAATTCTATGAATGCCAAAGTCCAACTACTCCCATTTCTAGGACCTTAATATTACTTGTACCATTCACAAGGTATGACTCCTCTATAAATGATACACTCAATTATTCTTTAGATTTGTTTTGGGGTTTTTGTTTGTTTGTTTTGGTTTTTTGAGACAGGGTTTCTCTGTGGCTTTGGAGCCTGTCCTGGAACTGGATCTGTACACCAGGCTGGCCTCGAACTCACAGAGATTCACCTGCCTCTGCCTCCGGAGTGCTGGGATTAAGGGAGTGCCCCACCAATGCCCAGCCTTGTTTTGTTTTTTCTAGACAGGGTTTGTCTGTGTAACAGCCCCAGCTGTCCTGGAACTCATTTTGTAGACCAGGCTGGCCTCAAACTTAGAGATCCACCTATATTCTTTAGGTCTTAAACTACCCTCATTTTGGTGTATATCTTCCCCAGGTTCTTACTGTGAGATGGAAATGTAACATGAGTAACTGTATTGTGGCTACACAGCAGGCAAAATACCAGGAAATGCCAGAGACACAAAGGAGTTCTAAGAAAGATTCTAAACACAGACAGCTTAAGTAAACACTGGTGGGGCCCAGGCACAGCACGGTGCCCAATGTCTACAGTCCTAACCTTCAGGAAACGGAAGCAGGAAGATCAGGAGTTCAAGGCCAGGCTAAGGTATATGAGACCAAAAAGGAATACAGTGTTGGAGATCAGCAAATACTGTTGCAGCTTAAAAATATGTTGCAGCGCTGGAGAGATGGCTCCATGGCTAAGAACACACACTGCTCTTCCAGAAGTTCAGTTCTCAGCACCCACCGTGGGTGGCTCACAATCACCTGTACCTCCTGCACCAGAGGAATCCAATGCCGCTAGCCTTCCCAGGCACCTGTACTCACCAGCACACATTCCCTCACCACACCACCCCACACACACACTAGGTAATTAAAACAATAGAAGTAAATCTTTAAAAAAAACAGGTTTCATGAGTCAGGCATATAGTGATGCACACCTTTAATCGCAGCACTTGAGAGGCAGAAGCTGGCAGATCTCTTTGAGTTTGGGGTCAGTCTGGTCTACACAGAGTTCCAGGCTAGCTAGAGCTATATATCGAGACCCTGACTCGTTTAAAAAAAAAAAAAAAAAAAGAGTAATTTTGTCCTGTCCCTGACGTATGCATCAACCCCACATTCTACATTCTACAAACTGGTTTAGGGAACATTGATTTCTTTTTCCTAGGGGTCCTGCCTGAATAAACACTAACAATGGGAAGAAGGCTGATATCTGAAGTCAAGAAAGAAGCGGTACCAAAAAGAGATGATACAGGCCTGAAGTGCAGTGCAGTGCAGTTTCACTGTTAGAGCATTTGCCTAGCATGCCGAGGTCCTGGGTTCGAGCTCCAGCAACCTAATTACACACACACACACACACACACACACACACACACACTCACTCTTTGTTATCCAGGATAATCTCATCTCACTTAGCTCTAGAGGCCTCAGTAATGTGTCAGTTCCCTTGGAATTTGATCAGTACTCTGGTTATTAATAAACCCAAACTACGCTTGATAGACTCTGTGAAACCCGAAGTCCGCCTAGGTGGTTTCAAACTCTCTTCAGGCTGAAGCTCCATACCGACTTCACCAACTTGGCTGGGTGAGACAGTATCTAACATGCTAATACATGATAACCGGTTCAAGCTCGTTTTTCTCCTCACACCCATGGACACCTTTTTTCCAAGACCTTCTCTGCTTTTCCTCCCATCTTAAGTTAAAAATCTCTGAAAACCACGCTGGGGCAGGCAAGAGAAACGCAGGAGATGGTCCCAAAGTGAAATCGCTTTTCCTAGCTGACTAGAGGCGCCTGGCTCCCTGCGAGCGACTCAAGGGGTTACCAGAAGCTCCTGAGAGTGTGCGGGGAAAGCGGGAAAGACGCCAAAGCCCCTGTGAGGAGGCCCCGGGGAGCCAAAGCCTGGAGGCGGACGGGGTGGGGGGAAAGCGAGGCATCAGCAAATGAGTAGGAGAAGCAGCCAAAGAAAACAGGGCAGGGCAGGCGAGAGGTAGACCCCTAGAGCAACCTGACGAATTCGCGCCTCGTAGGGTTAGCGAGGGTTCGGGTCGCTCACCAGAACGCCGCGTTCAGCCCCAGGCACCACAGGGCACTCCTGGCGGGCCGCTCCCACACCAGGGCTGCCTGCACCCGGCTCAGCAGAGGCTCGTACGGCCCCAGCACCTCCACCAGGGCCCGCTGCGCCGCCTCAACCTGCTGGTCGCGCTCCCAGGAGCCGGACATGGCTCGGCGGCCCCTGAAAGCCAACCCCGAAGCTGGGCCCGGGGCCGCAGCTACCCCTTCGGTCTCCTCCATCTCCCCTCCAGCAGCCACAACATCCGGGGCCACGGCCCGGCAGTCACAATAACACCAACTGCGCAGAAGCGCGATTTGGCTGCGCAGGGGCGGGGGAAGGCCGGGCCGATCCCAGCGCGCGCATGCGTGCGAACTCCAGCGCGCATTCGCCGGAGGGACGCGAACGGAACGCAGCGTGGGAGTACGTTCCCGGCGCGGAGCGCCATCAGGAGCGGCGCACGCGCAGTCTACACGACTGAAGCCCCGTGAATGAGGAAATTCCAGAAGCAGAGGTTAGTTCTCATTGGAGCGGAGGAAGTTCAGGGGGCGGAGCGGGTTGTTTGGCGCCTGCGTCTTGCGGCGAGCGCGCTAGCGGTCGGCGGCGCTGCTGGCGGGAGAGGCTGCAACGCCGATGTCTGAGGAGCGATGCCGAGAGAAATCATCACCCTACAGTTGGGCCAGTGCGGCAATCAGAGTGAGCGAACTTCCAGACCCTTCGCAGGTCCCTTCGGTCCAGTGGGCCCCTGCAATGAGATCCGAGATTCCGTCTGCCCTTCCCAGAATCGTACTCCCCCCACCCTCCCCGAAAGGCGATCCCGGACCCTGTGCCCAGCTGCCCAAAGCCAAAGGGCCTTCCCCTGTGCAGTCGCTGGCCTAGACACTTAGGGAGTCGTAAGGTTAAATTTCTGATCCCTAGACCCATGCGTTCAGGACCCCACTGCGTAGTTATTTGGAACCTACCCAGACCCACGTATCCTTTTTCTTCCCCGCTTGCCTCCTTCTCTTAGTTGGGTTCGAGTTCTGGAAACAGCTGTGTGCTGAGCATGGCATCAGCCCCGAGGGCATCGTAGAAGAGTTCGCCACCGAGGGCACTGACCGCAAGGACGTCTTTTTCTACCAGGTGCCCCCCAGTCACTTGACCAGGACCCCAGGGACCTGAAGGGACTGGCAGCGACCTGGTGCTGGGGAACTCACTGGGCAGATGGGAACAGAGTGGCTGTCTTAAGGAGGGAGGGCCTGCAGGAGCCAGAGTTGGGAGGAGCCAGGACTTGACCCATTCTGGCTCACTGGGCCCATCCTGGCTTCCCTTTGACAGGCAGACGATGAGCATTACATCCCTCGGGCCGTGCTGCTGGACCTGGAGCCCCGGGTGATCCATTCTATCCTCAACTCCTCCTATGCCAAGCTCTACAACCCAGAGAACATCTACCTGTCTGAGCATGGAGGAGGAGCTGGCAACAACTGGGCCAGTGGATTCTCCCAGGTCATTTGCTGTCCCCTGCAGGGCTCTCAACTAATTGGGTGGGCACAGGCCCTGTGATTTTCTACAGATGAAACTGGGTCAGAAATGTCTGAGGGCTCAAGCAAGACAGACATGGATTCAGGAGCCATCTGGAATGCTAAGAACCCATTCTAGCTAGTGCTGTGTTGCAGTCCATTCTAAGTACTTTATATGATGGCCTCATAAACCTCTGAATAACCCTAGAAGTAAATACTGTGTGTCTACTGCCTTTTATCTACTTTTTCATACTCAAAAAGCTCTGAAACCAAAAGATATTTCAAACTTTGCTTAGCAAAACCAGCGCTCAAAGGCTATGTTTATGTTTCCATTCAAGTTATTGTCCTTACTCTGTTTCACTGCATATTTCATTAGCCTATTTGATAATGTACCTCAGACCTCCATAGTTGTATTTGTATTTGTATTGTTTATTTTGGTTAGAACCAAGTCAGAACCCAAGGCTATATATATACATATGATATATGACAAACTTACACTGGTGATCTATACATCCCCAGCCTTGACATGGTCTTTTTGTTTAATTTTTATTTATTTATTTACTTTTTTTCGGGGGGACAGGGTTCCTTTGTGTAATCCTGTCTGTATTGGAACTCTCTTTGTAGACTAGGCTGTCCTTGAACTCAGAGATCTACCTGCCTCTGCCTCCCAAGTGCTTGGATTAAAGGCATGTGCCTCTACCCAGCTAATAGGCATTTTATGTACATATATATAAAACTACCTTTCACACACCTGAAATACTTTGATTTCTAAGAATATCCAGCTCTTCATTCTACAGATGAAGAAGCTGAGATGCATGAATCTTCCCAAATTCACATAGCTAGGTAGAAATGAGCTACAATAGTAAAGATGGTCGGGGTGAGTAGCTCATTTGGTAGAATGATGGCCGTATGTATAATCTAGGACTTCAGTCCTTAGTAACTGCATAAAACTGGACCCAGTGGTACATACTAGAGGAGAAGGCAGGAAGATCACGATGCCAAGCTTATCCTCGGCTACAAAGAGAATCTGATGCCAACCTGAGCTGCATGAAACCCTGTCTAATTGTAGAGCCCTTCCTAACACAAGAAGGTCCTGGGCTCACTCTCTGGTAATGAAAAACTGTATGTGATTGGATCATCTGGATTGGGGTGTAAAGTTCTTGCTTGTAACCACTGCTGAGGTACCTCAGTGCAAAGCATGGTGGCATTGATCTGTATAAGAATCAAGGATGGCTATTCTGAGGTCAGAGGGTAGCTATGATCTGTATAAGAATCAAGGATGGCTATTCTGAGGTCAGAGGGTAGCTATGATCTGTATAAGAATCAAGGATGGCTATTCTGAGGTCAGTTCTGGTCCTGTGATTCTGTCCCCCCTTACCCATCTCCATGTTTGTCTAGGGAGAAAAAATCCATGAAGACATTTTTGACATCATAGATCGGGAGGCAGATGGCAGTGACAGTCTAGAGGTGAGTGTCTCAGGAATGTCAGTGGATCGAGGCTTGGCAACACCATTTAGAAATCACCTGTTGGAGGCTATTGAGATGGCTGAACAGGTAGTGATGCTTGTGTTCAAGCCTGACAACCTGACTTTGATCCCTAAAACCCATAACAAAAGGAGAGAACTAACTCTGAAAGAGTTGTCTTCTGATCCCTGCACATATACAGTAGCATACATACAAAATAACTATTGTAATTTTTTTAAGTGACCTGTTAGAGTCTCCTAGGCAATGAGGGGACTTGGGAAGACAAGAGTCTAAGACATTGTAGGATGTGTCTAGTTTGAAATCCTGCCACAAGGGGCTAGAGAGATGGATCAATGGTTAAGAGCACTTGAAGAAGCCAGCCTGGGATACAAGAGAACTCAATTCAAAAAAAGAACACTTAGGGGGCTAGAGAGATGGCTCAGAGGTTAAAAGCACTGACTGCTCTTCCAGAGGTCCTAAGTTCAATTCCCAGCAACCACATGGTGGCTCACAACCATCCCTTATGAGATCTGGTACTCTCTTCTGGTGTGCAAATATACATGGATTAATTAAAAAAAAAAAAGAACACTTGCTGCTCTTATAGAGTACCTGGGTTTGGTTCCTGACACCACATTGTGGCTCACACTCATCTATAATTCCAATCCCAGGAGATCTCATGCCCTCTTCTGACCTCCACAGGCACCAGGCTCACATGTGTGAACATATGTATGTGCATGCATGCAGGCAGTCACATTAAATAAGTATAAAGTTTTAAATTAAAATTAAATTCTGTCACTAAACACCCGGACACTGATACCATCCTTCCTGTGCAGGGCTTTGTGCTGTGTCACTCCATTGCTGGGGGGACAGGCTCTGGCTTGGGCTCCTACCTCTTGGAACGTCTGAATGACAGGTAAGCCTGTGTTTGGGGGAACTACTTGGAGATAGGTCCTTCATCTTTGTTTCCCTAAGGCGCTTGGGGCCCTGCAGACATACCTCCCTATTTTCTGGAGCAGTAAAGAGCCCTTCTGTTCCCTCCTACCATGAGGATAGTAAAGGTACTGGAGAAACCCAGTAATACTCCTGGGGGTCAGGTCCTGGAATGTAAGCCCTTCTTTGAATATCCAAGGAATGTGTTCAGGTTTGGAACCTAGGATTTTAGAGTGTCCCTTCCCTTGCCCTTTTGGAGTTATATCTTTTCTTTTCTTTTTAAAGATTTTATTTATTTATTATGTACACAACATTCTGCTGCCGTGTATATCTGCACACCAGAAGAGGGCACCAGATCTCATTACAGATGGTTGTGAGCCACCATGTGGTTGCTGGGAATTGAACTCAGGACCTCTGGAAGAGCAGTCGGTGCTCTTAACCCCTGAGCCATCTCTCCAGCCCCTGGAGTTCTATCTTTTCAAAACTTAAACCTACCTTTTCTATGATCTGTGGCCCCATCCTAATTCCCCCATCACAGACAAATGCTCCTAGACATGTTGAGAAAATTGATGTTCACCAACTCTGTATTCTTCTCCTAACCCAACAGGTACCCCAAGAAACTAGTGCAGACATACTCCGTGTTTCCCAACCAGGATGAGATGAGTGATGTGGTGGTCCAGCCCTACAACTCCCTCCTTACACTAAAGAGGTTGACCCAGAATGCAGACTGTGTAGTGAGTTCTGGATTCTCCTTCCTACTCCCATCTCCCTGTCTGTTTATTTTCATTGAGCCCTAAGCTTGAGAGAGTCCCTTTTAAATGTGTATTTCTGGCCATTAGGCTCAAGGCTAGACTCCAGCGATCTGATGATCTATCTTATCTCCGTAAATCTCCAACACTTTGCTGTCCCTCCCAGGTGGTGCTGGACAACACGGCCTTGAACCTGATCGCCACAGACCGCCTGCATATCCAGAACCCATCCTTCTCCCAGATCAACCAGCTGGTGAGTCCCACTCCTGGAATGGAAACCCTCTGCTAGAGGGTCCTCAGAGGAGGACCGTTCCACCTTCATCAACTCCCATAATACGGTGTCTCCCGTTCCCAGGTGTCCACCATCATGTCAGCCAGCACCACCACCCTGCGCTACCCTGGCTACATGAACAATGACCTCATCGGCCTCATCGCCTCCCTCATTCCCACCCCTCGGCTCCACTTCCTCATGACTGGCTATACCCCTCTCACCACGGACCAGTCAGTAAGAGCTCCCACAGTGTCCCAGGACCGTGGCCTTTCTCTTCTCCCCGCTGTACCGTGAGCTGCCCTTTGCAGCTCTTCTCTACCCCCCTCCCCAGCTTCTATTCTCAGGGACTGACACTGGGCCACTTCCCACTGCCTTTGGCTCCTGCAGGAGCAGTGCTGATTGGGAATCTGCTTCTGTTCATGCAAGGGCTGGGTTTGCTGAGCTGAGAGCCAAGGTCCTGACCCGTGGCAGAGACTCAGCACAGCCCTGATGGTCTAAAGACGTTCCCCAGAGACCACGGCACCTCCAAGTGATGGGGACATAGTTGACCCCTCTCCTGTGTCTGCCCATGCATCTCCAGGTTGCTCCCTGGCTGCTAACATGATCGCTGTGAACCCTCCTTCCCTCAGGTGGCCAGTGTGAGGAAGACAACCGTCTTGGATGTCATGAGGCGACTGCTACAGCCCAAGAACGTGATGGTGTCCACAGGCCGGGACCGTCAGACCAACCACTGCTACATCGCCATCCTCAACATCATCCAGGGGGAGGTGGACCCCACCCAGGTAAGGGAGGCCCCATCACCCTGTCCTCCTGCCCAGAGGGTGGAGGAGAAGCAACCACCACCCTGTCCACCTAGGTCCACAAGAGTCTGCAGAGGATCCGGGAAAGGAAGCTGGCCAACTTCATCCCCTGGGGCCCAGCCAGCATCCAGGTGGCCCTGTCAAGGAAGTCCCCCTACCTGCCCTCAGCCCACCGTGTCAGTGGGCTCATGATGGCCAACCACACCAGCATCTCCTCGGTGAGCACAGTCTCTTACTGTCTTTGTGTTACCAAGAACCAAGCCCAGGGCTTCGGGAATGGTAGGCAATGCTGCTGCCATGGAGCCACACCCCTAGCTCCTGCCACTCTGTTCCACTGTCTACCATCATGAGCCTCCCCAGTCTGTCCCTAGTCTGTGTCCTGCGCTGGGTGCCATTCTGAAGTGCTCCTTCTCTAGCTGTATAAGCTTCCTATGCTTCACCTATTTGCATTCCTGCTGCCCCGCTCCT
This sequence comes from Cricetulus griseus, assembly GCF_003668045.3. NCBI lineage: Eukaryota > Metazoa > Chordata > Mammalia > Rodentia > Cricetidae > Cricetulus > Cricetulus griseus. The sequence goes on from NC_048600.1 coordinate 114,173,946, forward strand.
GGCATCTGGCTGTGGAGAGTAACCCAGCTGTGGTTCCCTGACTCTATGGGAGTGATTCTCTTGATTTCTTTGTCACCTCTGCTGTCTTCACGCCTTAAGCTCTTTGAACGGACCTGTCGCCAGTTTGACAAGCTTCGGAAACGGGAGGCTTTCATGGAGCAGTTCCGGAAGGAGGACATCTTCAAGGACAATTTTGATGAGATGGACACCTCTAGGGAGATAGTGCAGCAGCTGATTGATGAGTACCATGCAGCCACACGGCCAGATTACATCTCCTGGGGCACCCAGGAGCAGTGAACGAGTCCCCAGGACACAGACCCTCATCTGCCTTACTGGTTGGCCCAGGCCCTGCCTAGCTGACTGCCCCTCAGAGCACAGATCAGGGACCTCAGAAATCACTCACAAACACATATACATGCGCTGTCCGTTGGCTTGGGCATGGGTTTACTTCTTCTCTGAGAGTATTTATCTTTAATAAAGCACTGGATGTAAATCAAGTCACCGGTCTCTTTGGATTCAGGCTTTGGAGCTGGGGACAGTGATGCCTGTTCTTTCTTCATCACTGAGGTTTCCTCCCACACTTCAACTCTGGGCCGAAAGTCACCTCCAGCGTTGCCTTTAGCCTAATTGTGGAGGACACTGGTAGCTCTTGACCCTGCTTGAATTCTTTTCCATAATAAAAAGAACAGCAGATAGCATCTTTTCCTCTGCCCCACCTCTGGTCCCAGTCCCTCCTCACTGTTGCAGGTAAACATTCCAGCACTTCACCTTCCTGGTGGTTGCAACAGCATGCCTGAGGCCACCACACTGCTTACCTCTAGGCCTTAACCAGGCAAGCCAGCCTAAGTGCCTTTCACCTTCTGGCCAGTAGGGTAGTGCTGGAGAGCCAGTCCCAGAAAGCCTAGACCAGAGTCTAGGGAACTTCAGGACACCATGTCCAAGACCTAGACTAAACAGAGCCAAAAGTTGTTCCATTGCCAAGATCTATAGTTTTGTTCTCAATTGGTCTTCATTTATATGAAGTTACTGCATTTTAATCCTTTTGTATGTGATTATGGCTACTGTGTGAGCCTCAGGGCAAGTGTGGAAGTCGGACACAATTTGAGAGAATAGATTCTATCCTACCATGTGGGTCTCAGGGAATAGAACTCAGGTTGTTGGGCTGGGGGGAGGGGGCAAGCCATGTCACCACCCCACTGTTTTCTTTTTTAAATTATTTACTTTTATTTTAGATGTAAGGGTATTTTACCTGCTTATATGTGTGTGTACCACATGCTTGTAGTGCTGGAGCAGCCAGGGGAGGGAGTCAAGTTCCCTGGAAGTAGTGTTTCAGACAGCTATGGGTTGTGTTAGTGCTGGATATTGAACCCAAGTACTCTGGAAGAGTGCCTAGTGCGCTTTAACGGCTAAGCTGTCTCTCCAGCACTCCCCATTTTTTAAAATCCCAGTTATTTAAAGGCCAGTAGGGGGAAGATCACAGACAAATGGTGAATTAACGGCTCTTAAGACCTTAGGATCCAAAGGGCAAAGCAGATTTTCTCTAGATGTGGAGGACCGTCAAGGGCCCCACTAAATTTCACACCCCACAGGTAAGAACTGCAATAATCATGAACATTGAGTATGTAGCTTTGTTTAATCGCATTACAAGCCTTTGAAGTGAATTTCATTACCAATCACATTTTATAAATGAAGAAAACAGCAAAGTGGATTACGGAGTCACCCAGCTAAGTGCAGAGTAGAAGCATGGTAGGCTGTGACTGACACCTGTGTTTGTCTGTTCTTAACCAGAAACCAGAAAATGTGCTGGTTTGAACAAAAATGACCTGAGACCCACAGGGAGTGGCACTTTTTGAGGTATAGCCTTATTGGAGTGGATGTGGCCTTGGGGAAAGTGTCATAGGGGGTGGGCTTTGAGGTTTCAGAAGCTCAAGCCTGGTCTCATGGCTACTGCCTCTTCCTGCTGAACCAAATGTAGAACTCCCAGCTACCTCTCCAGCACCATATCTGCCTGCGTGCCACCATGCTTCTCGCCATAATGAAGATGGACTAAATCTCTGAACTGTAAGCCAACTCCAATGTTTTCCTTTTTTAGAGTTGTCAGGGTCATGGTGTCTCTTCACAATAGAACACTAAAACAGGGAAGCATTTTTAAGTTTTACTTATATTTCTGTATGTGTATGTGGATACTATGTGTATGCCTGGTTGCCCATGAAGGAACCAGTTTCCCTTTTGGCAGCCATAATGGCCGAACATGTGCTTCTATGACCTTGTCCTAGAAACTAGAAAGTCAGATGCCTGTCTCGTGACAAGGAGCCAATCAGAAGTCAGCTGGTGGCGCTATGCTTTACGACCCTGGGTGTGCTTTACGGACAAGCGCACAGCAATGACGTAGAGAGCATAGCAACCACCCTGGGAGGGCCTATGAGCCATAACAACCAGTTGACCAATCAACACAGGGCAAGCCCTCCAAGCCTGGAGGCACACCAATCGTGAGCCTGTGCGTACCCCTAGACACTCCCCTTACGCTGCCCTATAAGATCTTTTGGGAGGCCCTAGGAGCCGTCTTTTCTAGCCATCCGCCATGGCGGGTGGGTGAAAGACCCGAGCTAACATGGGGTTAGCTCGTTAAATTACAATAAAGCCTCGTGCAGTTTGCAACAAGCTCTCGAATCTGCCTGGTGATTGGGGTGACCGCGAACGTGGCCTGGGACCCCGAATACTTGAGTTTTCGGGGGTCTAACAGCCCACAGAGGCCAAAAGGAGTCAACATTGGATCCTATGGAATTGGGTCCCATGTCACTGTATGCCACTATGTGGGTGCTGGGAACTAAACCCAGGTCCTCTGCAAGAGCAACAGTATTTTTAGCCTCCAGCCCCTCTTTCCTTCTGTTGAGATTATGTTACACTATCCCAGCTGACCTCAGACTTGCTGTGCTCACCCTGCCTCTGTCTCTGTCTCTGCCTCTCTCTCTCTCTCTCTCTCTCTCTCTCTCTCTCTCTCTCTCTCACACACACACACACACACACACACACACACACACACACTTGGGTGGTGCTGGGGAGCGAACTTAGGGCGTGTGTGAGCTAAGCAGCACTATGCCAGTGAGCTACACTCCTAGCATTAGTTCATCTCTACCCATTGGCACTGTGCTTCCTTTTGTAACTTCTAGGCTAGTATGGAATCTACTCATTTCCGGGGGCTTTTGGAGCCATGAGATAAGTCTATGGTTTGCAAGGATGTGGAGACCTTGAATACAAAGAAAGCACATTTGATCCTTGTCTTGGGAACATCAGCTTTAAATGGCCTCATGGGGTGACTGGTAATGTGCCTGTCCTCAGGACATTCTAGCAAATACTTCACTTCGTGCTGGGTTGGGAGACTGATTCCATGGAAGAGCCTAGTCTGAGAGTCAACAGGGGAGCCATATACAAGCCAGCCCCTCATGATGAGAGGAAACACTTGCAGAACTAATAGGCAGGAAACCAGCAGTCAGAGCCAAGTTTCAGACTGCCTTAGGAATGAGAAGTCTGCCATCCTGTCCTACCACAGTCAAAGCAGCCAGCCTGCTCCTATCCTTTGCCAAGACCTGCAGGGACAGACAGCATGGTCAGCGTTAACCATCTGCCTGTCCCCTATCAGAGAGGAAGGTGACTTGTGTGAAAGCCAATGTGCACCTGGTCTCTGCTCAGCTCACCTCCTCCCCTCCGTCTGCACCCCTCGGTGCTCGGCATCACTACTCTCCATTTGCTGACCTTAATCCTGATGGCCAAACTTTTATCCTTTGGGATCTCTGCATAAGTGGTGCTGAGTGGATGATCATACGGGGTGGGGGTGGGGTGGGGGGCCACCCAATGTAGTCAGGTTACTGAATGTAACCCAATGTTTCCAGGCTGCAAACAATCCCTAAACCCTCCCTTGCAGGATCCAGTTAAGGCAAGTATAGACTCCCGGGTTGTAGTAGGCATGATGACACATGCTTTAATCCCAGCAATCAGGAGGCAGGTGGATCTCTGAGTTTGAGGTCACCCTGGTCTACAGAGCAAGTTCCAGGACAGCTAAGACTACACAGAGAAACCCTATCTCAAAAAAAAAGCTAACAAACAAAAGAAAAGAGAAAAAAACCTTTGCATAGCAGTATGTCCACCAGCCCACGCCTGAGCAGGGAGGGGTGACTCTGAAAAGATGTCTCCTTTCTCTGACTGGTGAGCACCAGGTGTTAGCAGCATGGAGGACACTTTAATACCAGCCTCAGTCAGGCCCCTCCCCCAATGCTATTTCCAGATCACCCAGCACCCCAGACAGGACAGCCCCTCCCAGTTCCTGGCCGGCAGCAAACCCCAAACTGTGTCAACCAGAGGGCAGTGCAGAGGCCAGGTGGAAAAAGAGAGGCCTCTGGGAATCGGGGCAGCAGGTGGTACGGGTAGTGAAAATCCTTGTGGTCAGAGATACTGCAAGGCACAGATAGAAGTGTCCTGGCTGAACGACAAGGATTGCTGTGAAGAAGCTGGAGAGAGTGAGCGAGCGAGCGAACAAGCAGAATGCCTTTAACCAAAGGACAAGAGAAAGTTAGCTATTGAAAGGTGATGTTCTCAGAATACTCCATGGGAGGTGATGTAACTTCAGGGGCCCTGGAACGTGGGTGAGACAGCACCGGAGCAGGAAGCACGCATCCAAAAATAGACTTGTGTAAACGAAGTAAACGAATCTGAAACACAGCGACAGTAACTTTGGAGAATGTGTTGAGGTTAGGTCAAGAGGTGACCATAGCCACTAGACAAGGAGTTGGTAGGTTAGTTAATCCACTGGGCTTCATCCAGGGTCTCCACAAGCCATAAACATTCTAGATCTGCCTAGAAAGTGGCACTCCTCCATGGGCAGAGTCAGTTAAAATCCAAAAGACAACACACCCTCTAGCAATGGCCACCTCCAAGCCTCCTCCCTGTCATATTCCCTCTGCAATATGTTAAACAAGGAAGTATTCTGAAAAAGTAACAAAAACACTTAAGATTGGTGTTCTGGGAGCTGGAGAGATGGCTCAGTGACTAAGAGTACTTGTTCTTACCAATAACCTGGGTTCGGTTCCCAGTATCCACATGGCAGTTCACAAATATCTGTAACTCTGATTCCAGAGGATTTGATGCCCTCTCTGACCTCTTCTGACCTCCTCATGCACCAGGCAGGCACATTGTGTATATATATAGAGAGAATATAGAATATATATATATATATATATATATATATTCAGACAAAACACTCATACACATAAAATAACTCTTTAAAAAAGAAAGAGCTGGGCAGTTGTGGTGCCCACCTTTAACCCCAGCATTTGGGAGGCAGAGGTGGGCAGATCCCTGTGAGTTTGAGGTCAGCCTAGGCTACATGTGAGTTCCAGGACCAGCAGGGCTACACAGAGAAAGCCTGTCTCAAAAAACAAACAAACAAACAAAAACCAGCAACAACAAAAAGAAACTGAAAGGCTGGGCAAAGAGCTTAGCAGACAAACACTTTGATGAGCATGATGGCTTCCTGTGTGACTCCCTGCAAACTTCCCTTATGCCAGTCTCTTTACCTCTGTGCCTCAGTGTCCTCCTTCAGTAAAGACTTCTAAAGAGAGAGGGAGAAAGTATAAAATTCTATAGAAACTTCTAGAGATCCACAGCATGCCAGCAAGGTGTGCAGCTAACACTCTTAATGGCTTGTCTGTCTGATTTTTTTTTTTTTTTTTTTTGGTTTTCTGAGACAGGGTTTTTCTGTGTAGCCAGCCATGGCTGTCCTGGAACTCGCTCTGTAGAGAAGGCTGGTCTCGAACTCAGAGCTCTGCCTGACTCTGTCTCCTGAGTACTGAGTTAAAGCCATGTACCACCACACCCATCAATAGCTGTATGTGTATTGCTCAGAGAATTTGTGGCTTTAGAAGATTATCTTTTTTTGTTTTTTGTTTTTTGTTTTTTTTTTGGTTTTTCGAAACAGGGTTTCTCTGTGTAGCTTTGGAGCCTATCCTGGCACTCTCTCTGAAGACCAGGCTGATCACAAACTCACAGAGACCCACCTGCCTCTGCCTCCCGAGTGCTGGAATTAAAGACCTGAGCCACCATGCCTGGCTCTTTTCTTCCTCTTTCTTTCTTTCTTTCTTTCTTTCTTTCTTTCTTTCTTTCTTTCACAACCTAATTTTAAAAAGAAAGGAAGCAAGCTCTTGCTGTGGAAGCCTGATAACCTAAATTCAATCCCTGCAGCTCATTCATAGTGTAAAGAGACAACCAACTCCCAAAAAAGTTGCTGACCTCTGACTTCCATACATGTACCATGACATGTATTCTTGCTCTCTCTCTCTCTCTCTCTCTCTCTCTCTCTCTCTCTCTCTCTCTCTCACACACACACACACACACACACACACACACACACACATACACACACAAATAATAAGTCAAAAAGAGAATTAAAACATAGTGTGACTCATCTTATTTTATGTGTATGAGTGTTTTGCCTGCATGCATGTACATGAGGCAGACAGCATTGGCTCTGCTGGAAATGGAGTTATGGATGGCTGTGAGCTGCCATATCAGTGCTGGGAACCAATCCTCAGTCCTCTGTAAGAGTAACAGTGCTCCCAACTGCTGAGCCTTCTCTCAAAGCCTCTAAATGACAAGTTTAAAAGCTAATAAAAACTGAAATTTGGCTGCAGGGTTAAGCTTCATAAGGAGCCCCACCTAAGGGGTTCTAGTTTTCCCGGGTGAGGGAGTGTGGGATTGCTACCGTTTGTTCCTGAGCCCTTTACCCTGCAAGGCACACTTGCACATACACTAGTTATCCGGCCCTTTGAGGAAGGATATCTGTCATTTATCATCAGAAGGAAATGGGCACAGGAAGATAAGGAACTTCCTTAAGTTCACACACTGGTAAGTGACACACTCTGGACCTCAGGACCTCTGGCTCTAAATCAGGACACCCTGCCGACCTAGTGTCTAGGAAGCACTTGGAAGCATTGGGTCTGCACAAAGTTGGAGGTTCTTGAGCTGGGAGGAGGCATGGGGGAGACGGTGCTTTAGATAGTTCAGTTCACCTGGAACTGCCTCGGAGAATGTTGTGATTTAAATCTGGAAGGTTCCCTAGACTCATGTTTTACACACATGGTCCACAGCTTGTGACACTATTTGTGTGTGTGTGTGTGTGTGTGTGTGTGTGTGTGCGCGCGCGCGCGCGCGTGTGTGCGTGCGTGCGTGCATGTGAGAGAGAGAGAGAGCATTTTGCCTGTAAGTACGGCTGTGCACCATATGTGTGCCTGGTGCCCATGGAGGTCAGACACGCACAAATAAAAACATTGCTAAAAGACTCATTGTCTTGGGATCTCAAATCAATACTAACAATCCCTGATGGCAAAGAATTAAGGACATTTAACAGACAAACAAGCAGAAGAATGAAAGCCCAGCTTTAAATTTGTATTTAAATTTTTTAACTATTTAATATTTAATATTTTTAACTATTTCTACACCTTTATTTCTCTGTGTAAGGAGTAGGGAAAGGAATAAAATAAAAATGACACAGTTGACACACACACAAAAAAACCATGGTTGGGGGGTCTGAGAACAGGTGGAGGTATAAGTAGATGGGTGGGGGTCCCTATTACAGCAGCAGGAGCCAGTGACCTAGGATGCTCTTGCACTGCCGCAGCCCCTTGGGAGGCAGACAGAGAAGTTTCTCCAGGCTACAGAGAGGAGGAATGGTGCTGGGGGAGGGGCCTGGGGTCAGACCATGCACAGGGAGTGACAGTCTTCGGCCCCCACCACCTCCCTATGGGAGGTACGTGATGGGGGTTGGAGGGTGGACACCAGAGGCCAGCAATTGTTCTTCTTCCAGCATCAGGCAAGAAACAGAACAGTCAAAGCCTCCTGGGCAAAGTACTTGACAACCACATCCTGGTCTTGGGTCAACTTCTCCAGGATGGGCTTGACTTCACTCTGCAAGTGTGCTGTTGTCAAGAATGGGCCCTATCTTCTGTAGGGATTTGGCCGCATTGAAGCTGACATTAGCGACTGAGTCCCAGCCATACAAAGAGCCATGGACAACGTGTGCATGGTGGTGATATCCTGTCCACAGACCTCAGACGGCACATTGATGCAGACGAGTGTAGTCAGTCATTCAATGCAGGTAGTTAGGGTCTCTAGACATGGCTAAAACCTTGCGGATGATAGTGGCATGGGCCCTCTCCTTCCCGAACTTCTCCAATAGCTTCTTGAGGTTGCTGGTGGCAGCCTCACAGACAGCATTGGCATGATCCACCAGCCAGGCCATACACAAAGAGTTGAGTTTCTCATCAAAAACTTCCACACCCAGCTGGCCAGCCAGCAGAGGCATGCACTCAATGATGGCCAGCCACACCTGCCACTTGGCACCCTCAGCCAGCTCCACAATGGCAGGGAGCAGGGACTGAGAGAGCCGCCGGATGCCAGTCACCTCGTTCACACAGTCCAGACTGGAGATGATGTTCAGTTGCACCTTGAGACACTCATCCTTTAGCTGAGCCAAGAAGAGTGGCAAGAAGTGTTCAATGGTGGTGTCTTTGCCCTGAATGGGAGAGAGGCCCATGATGACTGAAGCCAGTGCTGACTTGAATGTTGGTTGGCATCTGATTGGCTCCTTGATGCAGGGCAAGATCTGGGTCATAATCACATTCTTGCAGCAGTCAGCTGAGAGGTTTTCACAGAACTCTTTGACCTTGTGGGAGGCTGCGGCCCTCACCTCGGCCTCACAGTCCTTCTGGAAGGCGGTTTTTGGAAGGCGGGCACCAGATCTGTCTTGGTGATCACAGGCCCTACTGCTTTCTGGAGCTCTGTGAACTTGTGGGCCCCCATGTATCGGACACGCCAGGACTTGTCCTCAGCAGCCTGGCGCAAGGTGGGCATCACTAAGGCCTCCAGGTCCTCCTGGGGCAGAAGCTGGGTGATGTTCACACATGCCTTCACTGCCAGCAGCTACACCGAGTCCTGCTCGTCAAAGGCCAGGTTAGAGAACATGGGGATGATCTCACTCTTGACATTGTGCAGCTCCAGCACCTTGGCAAACTCCCCCAGCTTGGAGGCTACAGCCCGCTGCACCATGGGGCACAGGTTCCAGAAGTACTGTCCAAGTTCTGCCTTCACAGTACTGGATACCTGGGGGTAGCAGACCGAGAAGAGGCCGCAGGCCGAGGTGTGGGAGGTGAACCAGTCTCCACCGGCCAGCCGCTTTACCAGAGGCACCAAGTGAGCCTCTAGGTCGGACGGTGAGATGGCCCGTAAGGATCCTACCGCCTTGTCTCTCATCACTCTGTCTCTTCCACTGTGGCCAGTGACTCCAGGGGAGGCAACAGGCAGGGCACATACTCAGTTCCCCCAACCACAGTGGTGAAGGTTCCCAGTTGTTCGGCCAAGGCCAAGAGGACCTCATCTTCATCATAGATGGTGTCTGTAAGGAAGGGCAGGAGCTCACCTCTGGTCCGTTCAACCCCAAGGGTTGCCTGGTATGCACAGAGCTCTGGGTTCCATCCATTGACACACATAAAACTGGGCAAGATTGCTGGCCTGCACTGCCAGCAGTCCTGACACTCACTGGGAAGATCCAAAGTTTGTGGTTATCTACAGCCACATAGTGAGTTTAAAGCCAGCCTGGGCCACATATCAGGGCCTCATTTTAGGGAGGAAAAAAAAAAGTTTTTATGAAATCCATGAGATACTATTGTTTGTCCCTTGTCACTGAGCTTATGTCAGTGGTACATACATTGGGACAAAGGTGGCAATATATTTTCTCTGAGACTGACACAGGCGGGTCCTCTTGCTCTCACCTGTACAATCCCACCTATGGTTCCAACCCAGAATTTATGCGCCTTCCCCCCAGCCGAATGGGTCACTCAGGACACCCAGACCACCGAGAATAGTCCGCTGCTTGATTTGTCACTTTGTAACGGTGGATGAAGAGATTTCCGGTGGGCCAGCACACTGTTCTGTGTGTCCAGTCTCCTCTGCCTCTGCCTCATGCTCTCCAACTGTAGAAGGACCAGTAAGCATGGGCACCTGCACATTTTTGGAGCAAATTTTCTGGAATCTATATTCTGGGAACTCTCTGCTGAGGTCAGTGAGGTCTGCCACCTGGCTGCTGGCCAATTACGTTTTCTGGGTCACTTTGACCTCTTCAGAGGCCACAGCTACCAAGATTCTCCCATGCTGACAACCCTCTCCAACTTTGTCTCAACTAAACCAAAGGAGCCTCTCCATTCTGGTATCAGCCCAGGTGCTCATCAAACAGAGAGGGTCAGTCCAGCCTTCTCCAACCTATGCCCTGAAGGCCAATGGCAGTGCCCACTTTGTTCAAGTTTTGGCAGTCTTCCAAATCAGTCACCTATCCTCTAAGCTAAGTGTGGTGATGTGTACTTAAAATCCTAGAACTCAGGAATTGGCAGCAGGAGGGACAGGAGTTCAAGACCAACATGAGCTACATGAGACCCTGTTACAAAACAAAACAAACCAGTGGCCCGAAATATAATAGTTGAAACTTAAGGGAAAAAAATTTATTCACTCTACTGAGCTATACATCTCCCTGGGGAAGCTTTTCTAGTTTAGTCTTTCTCAACTGTGAGAAGCCAAGTGGCTCCTTCCACAAATATGGACCTATTCCTGCAAGTGGAGACAGGCCTAAGAGGCAATCTTGAATATGATAGTAGACTATCATGAGATAGTAGACTATCTCATAACTTTTTTGTTCTTTTTGTTTGTTTGTTTGTTTGTTTTCGTTTTTGAGACAGAGTTTCTCTGTGTAGCCTTGGCTGTCCTGGAACTCCATGGACCAGACTGGCCTCAAACTCAGATCCACCTGGCTCTGCTTCCTAAGTGCTGGGATTACAGGTATGCACCACCACCAGGGTTTCTCTGTAGCTTTGGAGCCTGTCCTGGCACTCCCTCTGTAGACCAGGTTGGCCTCAAATTCACAGAGATCCACCTGCCTCTGCCTCCAGAGTGCTGGGACTAAAGGCATGCACCACCACTACCCAGCACATGACATGTTTTTAAGTGTTTTAGTTTTTAACTTTTTTTGAGAGAGAGAGAGATAGAGTCACAGGCTACCCAGCCTGATCTCAAACTCCCTCTAGAACCACAGCCTTGAATGCTTGACTCTCCTAACCTCCATCTTCAGAGCGCAAGAATGACAAGGGTGCCCAGCTAACCATACATTTTTTTAGAATTGTTTTATTTTATGAGCATTTGCCTGCATGTATGTCTGTGCACTACATTCCTGGAGGGCATTCTGAATCCCCTAGAACTGGAGTTATGGACAGTTGTGACCTGCCATGTGGGTACTGGGACTTGAACCCAGTCCTCTGCAAGAACAAGTGCTCTTAACCACTGAGCCATCTCTCCAGTGCCAACCCAGGTCTTCATTCTTATTTATTTGATACAGGATCTTACTCTTGGGCTAGGCTAGGCTAGGAGGCTAGGCTGCCCTGGACATCACTATGTAACCCAGGCTGGCCCCTAACTCATTGTAATCCTCCTGCCTTAGCTTCCCAAATGCTGGGATTACAAATTTCTAATTCTGTGAAAAACCTTCCACCAAAATTGTATTCCCAGCTGGGCGTTGGTGGCGCACACCTTTAATCCCAGCACTCAGGAGGCAGAGGCAAGCGGATCTCTGTGAGTTCCAGGCCAGCCTGGCCTCCAGAGCGAGTGTCAGGATAGGCTCCAAAGCTACACAGAGAAACTCTGTCTCAAACAAACAAACAAACAAACAAAAAAGTATTCCCAGATACAGCCCAACTAGTCATGATTGCCATACCTTTAATCTTAGCACTCGGGAGGCAGGGGCAGGCGGGTCTCTGTAAGTTTGAGGTCAGCCTGATCTACATTGGCCAGCTGGGGTTACATAGTAGACCCTGTACCAAAATAAATAAATACCCAAGATACAGCCCAATTTTGGCCTCTTACTATGACATTTTTTCCTCCCCTCCTCCCCATCCTCATTCCTCCTTGAAATAGGGCCCCTATATGTACACTGGCCCGAAATTTAGATCCTTCTCTTCTGCCCCTTGAGTGCTGGATTACAAGTGAGTGCCACCATACCCAGCCTTAAACTCAGTTTCAAATAGTGCAGTTAAAATTAAAATATCTTGGTAATCTCACTCTCAGAAAGTCATTGCTAACTAGATTTGTGATCTTGGGCAGGTCACTTCCTGTCTCTGGCTCTTGGTTTCATCATTCATTCACTCAACAAATGTTTATTGAGAGGCTGCTAATTTGTAGACACCTGTTAAGTGCTGAAGACAAGGAAGATGGGCAAGATACCACAGCCTTAGAATTCCTCTGCCATTGTTCTCCTGTCAGTGTAAATAACTCATCACTGTGATTAAGGCTCTGATGAGGCAGTAGGACGAGATACTGGAGGAACAGGAGGGAGACATTTAAGTCTGATTAGGGGTGCAAGGGTCTGCAAAATGTAAATGGAGTTCTTAATAGGTCTAAACAATAAAAACCCAGAGTCATATATAGAGGGAAATGCTGAGAGATCAAAGAGAAGCAGCAAACCAAAGCTAGACATCTCACTTCCTGTGTGTCTGTCCAAACCTCCACACCCCTATGGTTAACTAGTGGCAAGCTCCGTCCTCTGATCATCAGACAAGCTTTATTTGTACAAGCAAGATATCACCACAGCAAATTAAGGGGTTGTGTCTCTAGAAGAGTCTGTTATTGTAAGACTGAGATGCATCCCAAAAGAGCACAGAGGCCGTTGGGGTGCTCTGCTTCAGGGGACTTTGTGCAACACTGGCCTAATGCACATCACATGTTTGCAAACTATGGTCCCAGACCTTCCAATCCATCTCAGTGTGAGAGCATATTTGTAAATTGGAGCTACGCATGCACTTATAGAATTGAAGAAACAAATACATCATTTGGCAGAGGAACCAAATCTAGATACACATAAATGAACCTATCATAATGCCTTCTTTCAAACAAGCCAAGTATAGTGGCCAATGCCTTGAATCCCAGCACTCAGGAGGTAGAGGGAGGAGGACGGGTGCTCGAGGCTAGCCTTAAATCCATATGGGGGTTGAAAGTCAGACTGAAATACAAGAGACTTTGCTTCAACAGAACAAAACAAAAATAACAACAGCAACAAAAGTTGTCTTTAAAACAAAGCCACACTGGGAGACTTCCTGCCAGTAACTCAGTATTCACCCTGAGCACCTGTGATTGTTACCTGTGATTTACAATTAAGTCAAACACCAGCTAATACCACGTGGGTCCTTAAGGGAACACTTAATGCCCTCCCGAAAGCTACCACGAATCCTCCCTGGTTGTCGTTTTATTTCCTTGCTTTTCTCTATTTTCTTTAAATTTTCAAAGAAAAGAGTTTATTAGTGAGTGGGTGGTTTGTGTGTCTCGTGCATGCCTGGTGCCCTTGGAGGCCAGACGACGGTGCTGGATTCCTGGAACTGGAGTTAAATGGCTGTGAGCTGTTATGTGGATGCTGGGAATTGAACCCAGGTCCTCTGGAAGAGCAGTCAGTGCTCTTAACCACTGAGCCATCTCTCCAGCCCTGCCTCCTATATTTTTTAGACATACTTCAATAATACTCTTTGTTGTTTGTTGTAATGCTTTGTTATTACTCACATATAGATTAATTTGTGTATTGGCAGAGACTGAACCCAGGGCCTTGAACATACAGGCAAATGCTCTACTGCTGAGCTACATCCCCAACCTGGTTGTAATAGTTAAAGGCTGAGAGAAGTGGGGTTTTTTGTTGTTTTGTTTTGAGACAGGGTTTCTCTGTGGCTTTGGAGGCTGTCCTGGAACTTGCTCTGTAGACCAGGCTGATCTCAAATTCACAGAGATCCACCTGCCTCTGCCTCCCGAGTGCTGGGATTAAAGGCGTGTGCCACCAACGCCTGGCTGAGAAATTTTTATTTTATATTGAATAAAGTGTGCCTCAGAATTCTCTATTTGCCACTATATCCTTTCCTGCATGCATGTAAATGTATGTATACCTGGTCGTCTCGGAGGCCAGAAGACAATGTCGGTCCTCTGGAAATGTAGTTACAAATAGTTGTGAGCTGTTATGTGGGTGCTGGGAATCCTTCCCAAGCCCTGCAGCTAGTGCTCTCAACTGGTAAGCCATCTCTCCAACCCTTAGTCTTGTTGTCTATAAACAAAGTTTTATTTCTTCCTAAAAAAATAAAATAAAATAAGACATCTCTATATCAGCAAGTGGAAAGCCAACAGGGAGTATAAGATGTTTTTTCTGTTGCTTCTAGAAAAGCTCTAGGGGAGGAAGTCTGTCAGATGAGGGAACATAAGATTAAAATCACTTTGGTTCTAACATGGGAGAACACTCGGCTTCCACAGCAGAAAACACCTCAAGCCTCCTGTGTGTCACTCCAGAGCCATGAACAGGTACATCAGAAGATAAGAGGACCCTGCACGTGACTCTGTTTCCAGGGCCCCTGGGTTTATCAGTTCCGTATTAGAAGGCAGGGTCACTCAACCAGGGATCAGTTTCAACTTGTTTGGTGTTGGTCCATCCTGAAAACCTCGTAGGTGGCTTGCTTTGTCACTAATGTGAAGATTGTAACAGCTCTCACTGGGGACTCTGCAGAAGAATCACAGATCCAGTGTGACAGTCTCTACAGGCCGATCTGCTGCATTCCAGGATCAACAGCCGGTCTTACTCAGGGTAGGTAAGTAGATAAGACATCAGGGAGCCACACTGCCGCTACTCATCTCCAGGAGAGTTGGGTGTAGTGAGCACAAAACCACAATCATAGCACTTGGGAGAAGAAGACAGGAGGACCAGGAGTTAGTTAGTTTATTTATTTATTTATTCTAGTTTTTCTTTTATTTATTTATCTATCTATCTATTTATTTATTTTTGTTTTTTCGAGACAGGATTTCTCTGTGTAGCTTTTGGAGCCTATCCTGGCACTCGCTCTAGAGACCAGGCTGGCCTCGAACTCACAGAGATCCACCTGCCTCTGCCTCCCGAGTGTTGGGATTAAAGGCGTGCACCACCAACGCCCGGCTTTCTTTTATTTTTTTAAGATTTTATTTATTTATTATGTATACAGTCTTCTGCCTGCATGCCAGCAGAGGACACCAGATCTCATTCAAGGTGGTGGTTGTGAGCCACCATGTGGTTGCCGGGAATTGAACTCAGGACCTCTGGAAGAACAGTTAGTGCTCTTAACTGCTATGCCATCTCTCCAGCCCTTACTCTAGTTTTTCAAGACAGGGTTTCCCTGTGACTTTGGAGGCTGTCCTAGAACTAACTCTTGTAGATCAGGCTGGTCTCGAACTCACAGATATCTGTCTGCCTGTGCCTCCTGAGTACTAGGACTAAAGGCATACATGAGTTTATTAATTTTTTTAACCTACTTATTTTTTATATGCATTGGTGTTTCAACATGGGTGTTGGGTCCCCTGGGACTGGAGTTACAGGTAGTTGTGAGCTGCCATGTGGATGCTGGGAATTGAACCTGGGTCCTCTGGAAGAACAGTCATAGCTCTTAACCACTGAGCCATCTCCCCAGGCCCAGGATCAGGAGTTTAAAGCCAGCCTAGGTAGACTATGTTCAGGGGGAAAAAAAAAAATGGCTCTTTTCCTTGATCATGAAATGTGAATGACACTGAGACCCCTCACCTCTATGGCTGCCGCCTCTAGCAGCCCATTCAGGACAGACTGCTTCTACCTCCCTGCTTTCTTTGGGATGTTTATGACATCATTTCCTGTGTGAACACTGGGGGCAGGGCTGGAAGGCCTAATTAATAAATGATCTCCAGGTCCGGTCCAGCTGTAGCATGCTGTCACTGCCCCTGCAATGAATCAACAGCAGGATGCACGCTGGCTAGCTACCTTAGAGCAGAGAGGGTCCATTCTCCGTCTACACAAAGGCCAGACAGGGAATGACAGAAACAGCATCATCCCCTCGAAAACTACTTTTGCATTGGGTACAATTAAAGAATATTAGGATTTTAAAATCTAATGGGCAGTGGTGGCTCATGCCTTTAACCCCAGGACTAGGGAGGCAGATGTAGGCAGGGATCTCTGTGAATTCAAGGCCAGCCTGGTCTACAGGACTACATCAAGGACAGCCAGAACTATATAGAGAAGCCCTATCTCAATAAATAAATAAATATGTGTACACGGTAAAATAATGCAACTCATGTTTGTTTGTTTTGAGACATGGTCTCACCATGTAGCTCTTTGTCCTGAAACTCACTGTAGACCAGGCTGGCCTCAAACTCACAGAGGTCTCCCTGCCTCTGCCTCCCAAGTGCTGGGATTAAAGTCATACACCGCCAAGCCCAACTTGTTTTTCTTTTTTATTTAAAAAAATATTTAGCTGTGTGTGTGTGTGTGTGTGTGTGTGTGTGTGTGTCTGCAAGCATGTATCTGTGTGCACGTATGTATTGGTACCTAGGTTGGCAGGAAAAGTGTAAGATTGTCTAGAGCTAGTGTAAGAGGCAGTTTTGAGACACCCAACAGGGATGCTGAGAAGGAACTGGGTCCTCTGTAAGATCAGCAAACTTTTTAACCATTGAACCATTTCTCCAATACCCCCCTCTCTGTGTCTTTCTTTTGTTTTTTTGAGACTGGGTTTCTCTGTGTAAAGCCCTGGCTGTTCTGGAACTCACTCTGTAGACCAGGCTGGCCTCACAAAGATCAACCTGCCTCTGCCTCCCAAGTGCTGGGATTAAAGGCATGCGCCATCACTGCCTGGCTTTTATTTTTTTATTACATTTACTTATTTATTTTGTCTGTATATATGTAAGTGAATGTCCCATGGCAAGCACATGGTGGTCAGAGGACAACTTGGGGGACTGGCCATCATGGGCCATCAATTTGGGTCTTGCTATACAAAAAAAAAAAAAAAAAAAAAAAAAAAAAAATTAAAAAACTAAAGGCGGATCTCTGTGAGTTCCAGGCCAGCCTGGTCTACAGAGTGAGTTCCAGGACGGCCAGGGCTACAGATAAACGCTGCCTCAAACAAACAAACAAACAAATAACTGTGATGCCGTTAGTGTGCATATGAACCCATGGATCTCCTAAAACTGCAGATTCAGAGTCAGGAGGTGTGCAGTGGCTCTGAGATTCAGCAGTTTCAGGACACCCCGAGAGATACCGCTGCCACAGATAGCACAGAAGCACAGCTGGAGACTGTGCCTCTCAGTCTTCAGGTGTCACAGCGACCTGGTTGCCGGGGTTCCATGCCCATGCTCCTGGGGTGGAGAGTCCAAAACACTGTGATTCTGCTAACTTCTGAGCAGTGTTGGTTTCTGCCTGGGACAGCCCTTGAAAGATTCCAGACTGTGAGGGTGAAAACCTGGGTTTGGCTTCCCCTCTGTTACTAGCTAGCCGGCCCTGTGACTCTATCGGGCAGGAATGCATTCAGCTGCAGTCAACAGAATGCCCAATTAACAGCAGCTTAAGCAAACAGCACACTGTGGATGTTTTTCTTACGTGTTAAATCCTGAGATAGGCAGAACAAGGCTGGGGCACCTCTTGGAAGTCAGCAAGAACATGTGATCTGCTAGAGTTTGCATCTTGAATATCCCTCCCAAAGGCCCATATGTTTAAAAGTTTGGTTCCCAGGCTGGCACTGTTAGGAAATTTAAAAAAAGCCACTAAGACTAGGGCCTGTAGCTGGGAGGTGGAGGTACAGGGTTTTGATCCCAACACTCAGGAGGCGGCAGCAGGCAAATCTCTGAGTTCTGGCCAGCCTGATCTAGAGTGAGTTCCAAGACAGCCAGGGCTATGCAGAGAAACCCTGTCTTGAAAAACAAACAAACAAACAAAACAAACAAAAGATTAGGACAAGCAAGCTGGGAGACAGCTGGCTCAGTGGTCAAAGCGACTGACATGAAAGCTTGTCAAGTTGAGTTCAATCCCTGGAACTCACAGTGGAAGGAGAGAATTGACTCCTGGGAGTTGTCCTCAGACTTCCTCCCTGGCACAAGAACACCTTCGGTCACTCACACACATACACGAATAACAAATTAAACCAAAGAGGCAGGGATTGAGGCAGGCCTGGTGTTGGAGCCCTGTAAATGCTACATTCGGGAGGTAAAGACCCAAGGGTAAATTCAAAGCTATCCTCAGCTATATAGCAAGTTTGAGGACAGCCTATGTTATGTGTTACCCTGCCCCCCCACCCCCCCAATAAAAAACAATAAAGAGGCAGGCATGAGCTCGGTGTTTAGTAGATGGCTTTCTTAGCATGCACAAAGCTCTGTGTTTGATCCCTAGCACCGAATAAAAACTGGATGTGGTGGTATAATGGTGGCCACCTGTAATCCCAGCACTGAGGCAATGGGCATAGGAGATCAGAAATTCAATGTTATCCTACATAGCAAGATCCCAGGTCAGCCTGGGCTACCTGAGAACCAGTTTTGAAAAATAAGAAGCAGGCACTGGTGAGAGAAATTTCCTTACATTAGACAGGTATGTCAGGAACCAAGTCCTTCTTCTTTTGTTCTTTGGCCATGAGGTAAATGGGTTTATTCTACCACCAAGATAGCTGCCTCACCACAGGCCCAAAGCAAAAGGGTTAGGAGCTCACGCACCAGACTCTCCAAAACTGGGAGCCAAACACAGCCTCTTCTCCTTGACGGTTGATTTTCTCAGTTATTTCACCCAGGCAGAAAGTGACCAAAGTGTGGTCATCCTGCCTTTCTACCAGTTGTGTGACAAAACTTTTCCTAGGGAGATGCAACACACATGTCTAATCACCCCAGACGGGGAGCCCATGGCACACCATAGTATGGGTGACACCAAAGCCCAAATTGGTGAACAATGAGTTTTGTTGGGGTTATTTATGCAACAATTCTCAACCTGCGGGTCACAAACCCTTTGGGGGTCGAAGGGCCCTTTCGTAGGAGACACTTAAGACCACCAGAAAGCACAGATAGTTACATTATGATTCCTAACAGTAGCAAAATTACAGTTATGAAGAAGCAATGAAAATAATTTCATGGCTAGGAGGCATCACAACATGAGGAGCTGTATTAAAGGGTCGAGCAGCGTTAGGAAGGTTAAGAACTATGTTAAGGACTATGGGCCAAGGGTTAGTCAAAGACAGCTGCACTGACAACCCAGCATGGTGACAGCTCACAAAGCTGGGAACCTGGAGCACACTGCACAGCCTGCAGACAGCTCCCCAGGTTGGAGAGTGTCCTTTTCATGTGCCTCAGCTGGTTTCCTGGGCAGCTGGTCCAGTCTGAGAGTTTTCTTTACAATTTGCTATTCTTGTGAGGGAACTCTCCATTTTTATAGCTTAATCTGGAAGGGAGGGGGTCTAGTGAATCTGGTCAATTTCAGAGACTTCCTGAAGTTCCTTTGAATTGTTTACTTTTGTGCTCAGGATGCTCCCCAGCGGAATGGAATGTTACAATTAGGAGGAAACTTACACAACACTGCCTGGCCCTCCATCGCTGATCCACAGCTAAAATGCTCACAGGCTCAAGATGGCTAAGAACCACTCCAAGTAAAAAAGGGGGGAGGGGCAGCAGGGCGAAGGAGGGTGGAGCCCAGCTACATTCACGCTCTCTATTTTTGTAACAGTGCTGGGGGTGGAACCCAGGGCTGTGTGCATGGTAGACCAGCATTTTACTAAGACACATTTCTCAACTCTCCTTTATTAGTATGATTAACACTGCTGTATAATAATAACAATAATGATGATGATGACCACAAAGACACAGGTCTTGCTTGATATGTCTCCCAGGCTGATTTCAAACTTGCAATCCTCCTGCCTCAGCCTCCTGTGTGCTAGAATTACAGGTGTATGCCATGATGCCCACCTTTGCTGTTGCTGGGGGGTTTTTTGTTTTTTGTTTTTTGAGACAGGGTTCCTCTGTATTGTTTTGGAGCCTGTCCTGGAACTCGCTCTGTACACCAGGCTGGCAGGAATTCACAGAGATTTGCCTGCCTCTGCCTTCCAAGTTGGGATTAACAGCATGTGCCATCACCTGGCCCTTTCTTTCTACTTTAAGTCATTCCTATTTTGCCAGGTGTGGTGGCACGTGCCTTTTGATCCCAGTAATCAGAGGCAGAGATAGGTGAATCTCTGTGAGTGAGGCCAGCCTGGTCTACACAGTGAGTTCCAGGACAGCCAGGGATACAAACTGAGACTCCGTCTCAAATAAAATAAATAAATAAATAAATGGCTACTTTGCTCTGGTTTTTTTTTTAAAAAAAAAAACAACTCTCTTCCTCTGAGACCCATGCTGTCAACTCTACCGCTCTTTGTGTCAGAAGTTTTCAGTGATCTACTTCATGTTTGCTTGTTTGTTTTTCAAGGTGATCAACTTCAAGGGACCTAAGTCAAGTGCCAGAACCTTCTGGCAACAAGAACTCCCGGGGTTTGTCTTATGTGTACTGGCCGGCACATTTCAGGCACTTCTGAGTTCACACAATGTGACTGTGAGGGTTCCCAATGATAATAAAAAGAAGAGAGGTGGAATTCCTGTTCCTCCCCACAGGCAGCCATGTGTCGAGCATTTGGGAGGCGGTGAAAGGATTCGCCCTTCAAACCAGAGAATAAATTGAAGGAACCAGTTTCCCTTTCAGCAGCCATAACAGCCGAACATGTGCTTCTATGACCTTGACCTAGTCACTAGAAGGTCAGATGCCTGTCTTGTGACAAGGAGCCAATCAGAAGTTAGCTAGTGGCGCTATGCTTTATGGCTCTGGGTGTGCTTTACGGACAAGCACACAGCAATGACGTAGAAAGCATAGCAACCACCCTGGGAGGGCCTATGAGCCATAACAACCAGTTGACCAATCAACACAGGGCAAGCCCTCCAAGCCTGGAGGCACACCAATCGTGAGCCTGTGCGTAAGCCTGTGCGTACCCCTAGACACTCCCCTTACGCTGCCCTATAAGATCTTTTGGGAGCCCGTAGGAGCCCTCTTTTCTAGCTATCCGCCATGGCGGGTGGGTGAAAGACCCAAGCTAACATGGGGTTAGCTCGTTAAATTACAATAAAGCCTCGTGCAGTTTGCAGCATGCTCTCGAATCCGCCTGGTGATTGGGGTGACCTCGAACGTGGTCTGGGACCCCGGATACTTGAGTTTTCAGGGGTCTAACAAAATAAGATTAGTACTAGCCAGGAGCAGTGACTCACCAGACTCCCGTCACCACACCAAGCCCACCTTCAGCCCCTGTGATGTGCACAGCCTTATGGGTAGTTCTCCTTGGAATGGCTGTTTCTTGACCGCCTCACTTCCTGTGCCCTTCACCTCTTCTCTGCTTCAGTTGCCCACACTGTGGCTAGATCCCAGGACTGGCCCTAATGCTAATCCTTACCTTTAAACTTTTCAATTTTGCTTAATTAACTTTTTTAGATTCTTATTTATTTTATGTGTGTTAAGTGTTTCACCTGTGTGTACAACACATGCATGCCTAGTGCCTTTGGAGGCCAGAAGAGGATGTCAGATCCTCTGGAACCAGAGCTGCAGATGATCGTGAGCTCCCTAGTATAGGTGCTGGGAACCAAACTCAGGTCCTCTGCCAAAGTATCAAGTCCTCTTAACCTTTGAGACATCTCTCCCACCCTTAAACTTTTCTTCTTCTTCCCATTATTACTATTAGTGTGTGTATGATATTCCTATGACAGCAGGCACATGGGTGCCAGCCACTGTATGTGTATGGAGGTCACAGAATAACTTTTGGATATTGGTTTTCTCCTTCCAAGGTGGAAGGAGAAACTCAGGCATCAGGTTTGCACAGCCAGTGTTCTTAACAGCTGCATCATCTCTCCAGCCATGTATGTATGTATGTATGTATGTATGTATGTATGTATGTATGTATGTTTTGTTTGTTTTTCAAGACAGGGTTTCTCTGTGGCTTTGGAGGCTGTCCTGGAACTAGCTCTTGTAGACCAGGCTGGTCTGTGTGTGTGTGTGTGTGTGTGTGTGTGTGTGTGTATGTTGGGGGTGTGTCTGTGCACGTGTGTGCAGCTGCCCTTGGAGGGCGATCCCCTGGAACTGGAGTTACAGGCGGTTGTGAGACACCTGACACGGGTGGTGCGAACTGAACTCTGGTCCTCTGGAAGAGCAGAACATGTTCTTATTCTGAACTCCTCTGAAAGAGCAGTATGTGCTCTTGGCCCTCTTAACTACTGAGCCATCTCACTATTCCCCACTCCACCGGTTCTTAACCTTAAACTAGACCGCTTATTCCAGTGTCTGCATTTCCTGCACCTCTATTTCCTTTCTCTTTGTCTCTTTGTCTTTCCAGGGCTGCTTTCACCCTCCTAAGCCGTCTGTGGCTTTGTGGGTTTACATCTTTCTCCCCCCACTCCCCCACCCCCACCCCACAGTCTGGATGACCCAATCTACTTCTCTTTTATTCCCTTCATCGTCAGCTTGCCCTCTTGATGAGACCCGGGACCTAGCTCTCCCTGCCTGCGTGCTCTCTCACCCCAGCACTTGAGCAGCTGAGTATAGATGAAGACGGTGTGGGAGCGCAAGCAGCAGATGGTTGCCATGGCAACACAGTCTCCAACCTTGCCATCCTTCTCTACCCCCTGGGCTGGGAGTCCTGGCTGTCCTTGTCAGCTGTCTTCTGTTTCCTACCTTTGTCTCCCTCCTCTCTCGTTGCCCCCATGGAGAACTTCACTCCTACTTGACAGTGAAAATCGAAGCCCCCTCAACTTCCTGTCCCCCACTACCATCCTACTGATTTATTTTTAACTGACCTCACCCTTTCCTCCTACCGGCAGTTAATCCTCCACTTTAGCCCTGCATCCAGTAGCTCCGCCTCCTCAAGGACCTTGGAGGGACCCCTGTCTCTTCAGTATTCAGACATGGAAGTCTCTCCTGCATTGGGAAAAGCCAAGTTCCCCAGATACTGCCTTCCAGTTTCATCAGTACACATCCTTCCTTCCTGTCTTTCCTTTAGAACACTGGCATCCTCTGGATTCTGCAAGCACACAAGAGCACACACACACACACACACACACACACACACACAAACACACTTGTCATAAAACTTACAAATACTATAACAGTATTTACAAGATTCCATGTGTACTATTTTGTTTTTGTCTTTTTGTTGTTGTTTTTTCGAAACAGGGTTTCTCTGTGTAACATCTCTGGCTGTCCTGGAACTCACTTTATAGACCAGGTGGCCTCAAACTCAGAGATCTACCTACCTCTACCTTCCAGGTTCTGGGATCAAAGGTGTGCGCCAACACTACCTGACTGCAGGCTTCTTTTTTGCATGTGTTCTACGTGTTGTACACGCATATGTGCATGTGTGTTCCTATGTGTGTATGCACATGTGTAAGGGTGCATGTGTACATTCCTACATATGTAGAGGAGGCCTTAAGTTGACATCAAGTGCCAGGCGGTGGTGGCGCACGCCTTTAATCCCAGCACTTGGGAGGCAGAGGCAGGCGGATCTCTGTGAATTTGAGACCAGCCTGGTCTACAAGAGCGAGTTCCAGGACAGCCTCCAAAGCCACAGAGAAACCCTACCTCGGAAAAAAAAAAAAAAAAAAAAAAAAAAAAAAAAAAAAAAAAAAGTTGACATCAACTGTTTTCCTCCAACACTTTCCACTTTATTTATTGAGGTAGGATGTTTCACTGAACCTGGAGTTTGGTAATTCTGGCTAGTCCAGCAAGCCAGCTTGCCATGGGAATTGCCTGTGTCTACCTCCTGAGTGCTGGGATTATAGGCAGTCATGAAACCTGCCAACTTTTACAAAGGTCTAGGGATCCAAACTCTGGTCCTCCTGCTCGAAAGTAAGTGCTTTATCCACTAAGCTATCTCCCCAGATCTTGTTAGACCCCCGAAAACTCAGGCCTCCGGGGTCTCAGCCCTGGACCTTGGTCACCCCAGTCACCAGGCAGATTCGAAAGCTTGATGCAAACTGCACTAGGCTTTATTGTTGTTTAACGAGCTAACCCCATGTTAGCTCGGGTCTTTCACACACCCGACATGGCGGATGCTAGCAAAGACAGCTCAAAGGGGCTGCAGAGAGATCTTATAGGGCAGCATAAGGGGAGTATCTAGGGGTACGCACAGACCCAGGATTGGTATGCCTCCAGGCTTGCAGGGCTTGCCCTGTGTTGATTGGCCAATTGGTTGTTATGGCCCATAGGCCCTTCCAGGGTGGTTGCTGTGCTCTGCGAATCATTGCTGTGTACTTGTCCCGTAAAGCACACCCAGAGCTGTAAAGCATAGCACCACCAGCTAACTTCTGATTGGTTCCTTGCCACGAGGCAGGCAACTGACTTCTAGTGACTAGGACAAGGTCATGGCAAGCACCTGTTACTGTCATGGCTGCCGAAATGGGGAGCTGGTCCCTTCAATCTAAATCTGCACATTTCTGACCAGTAGTGACACTGAATATCATATAATTCATCATGAACTGTTTAGTCTCTCTATGTAGCACAACTAATAAAAATCCAGAACAGATATTGGTGTTAAAGCTGAAGATCAGAGAAGCAAACTGGCCAGCCACTAGAGAGTTCTCACCTCTATCAGTGCTCAGACCAAATGGGTGATCCTGTCTCCATGAATCCTCAGACTGAATGTATTGCACTCCTGTCTCCACCCACTGGATATTCCTCTCTAGTGCTGGGGTTAAAGGCATGCACCACCTCCCAGCTTCTATGGCTAACCAGTGTGGCTGCTGGGATTAAAGGTGAGTGCCACCACTGCCTGGCCCATATGACTGACTAGTATGACTAGCTTTGTACTCTGATCTTCAGGCAAGCTTTATTTTTTTGTTTTGTTTTGTTTTTTTGTTTTTTTGTTTTCGAGACAGGGTTTCTCTGTGGCTTTGGAGTCTATCCTGGAACTAGCTCTTGTAGACCAGGCTGGTCTCGAACTCACAGAGATCTGCCTGCCTCTACCTCCAAAGTGCTGGGACTAAAGGCATGCGCCACCAATGCCCGGCTGCAAGCTTTATTTGTTAGATCATAAGCAAAATATCACCAGACCTCTACTTATTATTATTGTTTGCATCTCCTTTTATGTTTTTTTCAACTTGCCCAATTCCTAACCAAGATTTCCAGACCTGGGCTGGTACCATGTCCTCTGGAAAGCCTTTCCTGGCTGTTGGTCTATCTTGCCTGCCCGTTTCTACCTCAACAAGGTCAACCCTTTAAGCTGAACTCATGCCCAGTAATTTGCATGTTTATTTCTTCAAAGAGACTGTGAGCAGTTGGGTTCATCATCAAGACTCACCAGCTCAAACCAGACTCCCCCAAAGAGCAGATACATTATAAAAGAATCAGAAATGAGCCACAAATAAGATTGCTTTCAGGCTTATTTCCTCCTTCCTATTCCCTGAGTAAACAGCACAGCACAAAATGTCTGTTTCATAATCAAAATATGAATTTACCATAATTCCCTTCACATAAAAGCTTTGCCTTGCCGGGCGTTGGTGGTGCACGCCTTTAGTCCCAGCACTTGGGAGACAGAGGCAGGTGGATCTCTGTGAGTTCGAGACCAGCCTGGTCTACAAGAGCTAGTTCCAGGACAGCCTCCAAAAGCCACAGAGAACCTGTCTCGAAAAACAACAAACAAAAAGCCCCAAGGCAAAATGTAGATGAAGAGAAAGAAGTTAATTTAAGAGTTAGCTGGAGAAGGGGACTGGAGGGAGAGGGAACTGGGATTGGTATGTAAAATGAGATTTTTAATTTAAATAAAAATTAATTTAAAAAAAGAGTTAGCTGAAAACAAGCCTAAGCTAGACTGAACATTCAAAACTAACAATAAGTCTCTGTGTCATGATTTGGGAGCTGGTTGGTGGCCCTAAAGTCCCAGAGTGCTGGGACTAAAGGTGTGCACCACTACCGCCCGGTGCTTTGAAGCTTTTTACCATTTCTTTCTTCCTGTATGTCTTAACTTTCACTACTTCTTGTGTCTGCTGGCTCATGGCTGCCTGGCACATGTGTCCCCTCTTTCTTCTCATTGCTCTTTTTTTTTTTTCTTTTGGTTTTTCGAGACAGGGTTTCTCTGTATAGCTTTGGAGCCTACCCTGGCACTCACTCTGGAGACCAGGCTGACCTCGAACTCACAGAGATCTGCCTGCATCTGCCTCCTGAGTGCTGGGATTAAAGGCTTGCACCACCAACGCCCGGCTTCTCATTCCTCTTGAGCCTAGATTTCTCCTATTTATTTTCTCTGCCTGCTAGCCCTGCCATACCTCTTCTGCCTAGCTATTGTCTGTTCAGCTTTTTACTAGACCAATCAGGTGCCTTAGGCAGGCAAGGTGAAACAAATGCAATACATCTTTACATACTTAAAGAGATGCAGCATAAACAAATGTAACACACCTTTACATTGTTAATAAAGGCCGCACAAACAAATGTAACACACCTTTACACAATTAAAGTACAATCCCTCAGCACAAACAAATGTAACACACCTTTACACAATTAAAGTACAATCCCTCAGCACAAACAAATGTAACACACCTTTACACAATTAAAGTACAATCCCTCAGCACAAACAAATGTAACACACCTTTACACAATTAAAGTAACATTCTGAAGCATAAACAAGTGTAACATCTTTGCCTAGTTAAAATAATATTCAACAACACAGTATGTCTTAATTTTGGAAGCTGAATTCCCAGAGGTCACAAATTCCTGACCTGGGGACAAGGAGCAGCTTCATGTAGCTTCTGTGTGGAATTAGCACACCACTCTTCCAGGTCCTGAGAAACAGTGTCATCCCCCTCCCACATACACCTCCAACTCTCTTCACCTCTATGAGACACTCTGCAGTAACTTCAGGCAAGGCAGAAATAAAGGTGTAGTCAGACATGCTGGCTGGTTGTTCTCTGTGAGTTTGAGACCAGCTTGGTCTACATATCCAGTTCTCAGTCAGTCAGGACAACACAGTGAGACCCTAACCTCAAAGAGAAAGAAAAAAAAAGAAAAGAAAAAAATAAATATAAGGGCACCCGAACCCATGTTTCATCAATACTGGGCCATCCACAATAAAAGGCCTGGATGTTTGACACACTTGTTAGTTTACAAATGCTGCAGGTATTAGGAAAGACAGGCTGAGGTCTCAAACAAAGGTGCCACATCCTACTGATTATCATAACCTGGATTAGAACACCTTGAGCGCAGGGATGCTCAACACCAACCACAGACAAATGACCCTTAGATCCTGGATGGATGTGAGACCAATGATTTGCCTAAGGTTTCTGCTTGTCAGTAGAACTCAAAGCTGAAACCCAATCTGTATGATCTTAACTATCTGAGTGTAGGTGTTTAATTTTTAGTTACTTAAGTACCCATTTTTTTTTGTTCCCCGTTAGTGACACACACCTTTAATCCCAGCACTCGGGAGGCAGAGGCAGGCGGATCTCTGTGAGTTCAAGACCAGCCTGGTCTACAATAGCTAGTTCCAGGAGAGTCTCCAAAGCCACAGAGAAACCCTGCCTCAAAAAAAAAAAAAAAAAAGTGTTCATCCATAGCAACACCCAAGCTACATTTCATCTCCCGTTACACCCAGGGTTGAGAGTAACAGCTAATGTTCGTTGAGGTTTTGCTGTGCATCATGTGTGTGTTAAATGTGCCCATTCTCCATCTCATTTAAGCCCTGCTAAGGAGGATCAGTTCTCAGCAGAAACAGCTGGGAGAATTTACCCTCAGTTCTGCCAACACACAGGTTTCTCAGTTTCCCACTCATCTTCACGCGACTAGGAGTAGAGGTGTCTCTGCCATGTCAGAGTATAAGCTACACCTTCTAACTGGCTTACCTATAAACCAGGATTTGAAGAAAGTCTCCCCACTTTTGGCAGAGTAGAAGGTGGATTAAGGAAGGCACTGTTATCAATCCAAGAAAGGGTGAAATTTAATTCTGTTCCCAAGAATTCATAAACTGCTTATAGCTTATTTAAAAGGCAGTAAAGTGAGCCCCACCAGGCACACAGGGTAGGGAGGTGAGTTCACTCCCATTTGTTCAGGCTTCTGCATAGACTTGCAAAAGGCCTGGCCTCTGAAGATCGCCCACTCTGCAGGCACAAACCTGGGCTCTCCCACCCCACGCCACCCTCAAAATTTAAAGGCAATAGCCAGCCGTCCCTGGCACATCTTCTTGAGGTGACTTGCTAACTTATCTGTAAGAGAAAGGAGGCCTAGCATGGTGAGGGGAGAACGACAGCCAAGGCTAGGGAGGGATATGCAATGATTTAGAGCCTTCTACCCAAGTCCAGAAGATTCTAGGCGGACTGGCCGGAAGGCAGCCTAGTTCTCTTTTAAAAATAGAAAGGAGAGAAAAGAAAAATCCTTGTCTGATTACGACTTGGTAGAGGTACTTTGCATAGCCATTTTCAGTGTCTCCCTCCTAGAGAAAGACAGCTAGACCCAAAGGGTGTCCAGAAGCCTACGGCTGGTGGCCAACAGTCCAGCTGGCTTGCAAACATCAGCAAAGCAAGCAAACTGCAGCTTGGAATGTTCTAGGGGCTGGAAGAGGCTGCTACAACCCTTCAATAATTAGTTCAGAGACAATTGGACATCCATATGGAAAAAATAAAATAGATGCCTATCTCACAGCAGGCCTCTAGATAAATTCCAGATGAACTGAAGGTCTACAGAGAGCAAACAGGACTATCCCGGCACAGCTAGAATAAAGCATAGGGTAGATGTAGGCTCTGGGACTAACAAATCATGTAACACACAAAGGAAAAGACGGGTGGCTATCTACATGAAGATTAAAGTGGCAAGCTGGAGCTAGAGCTCAGGGATAGTGCCCGCTATGCTCTGGGGCTGGGAGGTGAAAACAAAATTATTTATGAATTAAAAAATAAAAAACTTACTAACATTGTGTTTATAGACTTCTGCAACAGTGTACATATGAAGGTCAGGACAACTACGTGGAGTGGCTTCTCACCTCCCTTTAGTTGGGTTCTGAAGATTGAACGCTGGTCAACAGGCTATGGGGCAAGTTCTTTTCCCACTTAGCTGCTTTACCAGCCCATCAAAATCTTTTCTAGGTATAAAAACTAAGACACAGCCTGAAACAAGAAAAACAGAGGCAGGGTTTCTCTGTGTAGTCCTGGAACTCATGCTGTAGACCAGGCTGGCCTGGAATTTAGATCTACTTGCCCTCTGCCTCCCAAGTGCTGGGATTAAAGGATTTGTGCCACCACTGCCCAGCTGTTTTTTGTCTTGTTTTTTAAGACAAGGTCTTGATTTACAGCCCAAGCTGGCCTGCTTCAAAAAAATCTTTCTCCTTCAGCCAACCAAGTGCTGTGATTACAAGTGTGTACCAGGGTTGGGGATTAACTCAGTGGTAGAGTGATTGCTTAGCTAGCACAAGGCCCTGGGTTCAGTCCTTCAGTTTTCAGCTCAAAAATAAAGAAAGAAATAAAGAAGAAGAAATACAAACTTGTACCACCATGCCTGACTGTAGAATATCTTAAAATAAGAGACGATCCAAAGAGTAGGCAATACATAGAGGAAGAAACCCCAAATAGAAACAGTGGAATTCACAGGTGGTAGTAATCTTGTTAGCACGGGGCAGCCAGCCCCTGCAGTGCACTCAAAAAACTCATTTTCTTCCAAAGGAAAGAGAAAGGGAGGAGAAAGATGGAAGGTGGGTAGGGAAGTTCAATAGAGTTCACTGTGATAACTAGAAACAACAAATTACATCCAGAATCCATGGAACTGACAAAATTTATCATCTGATAGCCCTGATAGACGCAGGGACAGGAACCCGAGAACAGTGTCAGTTGGCACAGCAATCAAGGATCAAATGAGAAACACGTGTAACCGTTTCCTCCAAGATTAAAACATTCTGTCCTGCAGGAAGGTAAACAACTCAAAATAACTTCAGGAAGTCCCTGAAACTGACCAGAACCACTAGGCTCCTCCCTGCCAGAGAAAGTAATAAAAGTTGAGAGACCCACTTAGACAATGTGAAGCTGAGCTGCAAAGAAGGCTCTCAGACCAACCCGCTCCGTGGGAGAAGCAGAAACCAGGCAAGCACCCTGGAACAGATTCAGACTGAGTCACTTGCAAAGGACACTATCCAGCCTGTTGAGCTGCCCATGCAGTGTGGACTGCCAGCCATGTCAGTGTGGGCTTTGGTGATACAGTTATCTTTCAATCATTTCTGCTCCTGTAAGTGACACCAATAAAATTCATTGGTTCAGCCAGCCATTGGTGGTGCATGCCTTTAGTCCCAACACTCAGGAGGCAGAGGCAGGCGGATCTCTGTGAGTTTGAGACCAGCCTGGTCTACAAGAGCGAGTTCCAGGACAGCTTCTAAAGCCACAGAGAAACTCTGTCTCCAAAAACCAAAAAGAAAGAAAGAAAGAAAGAAGAATGGAACAAAAACAAGGTGTGTGTGTGTGTGTGTGTGTGTGTGTGTGTGCAGAATATTATTCAACTTTTTTTTTTCCGAGACAGGGTTTCTCTGTATTGTTTTGGAGCCTATCCTGCAACTATCTCTGTAGACCAGGTTGGCCTGGAACTCATAGAGATCCACCTGCCCCTGCCTCCTGAGTGCTGGGATTAAAGGCATGAGCCACCAACGCCAGGCAATTCAACTTTTCTTTAATTTTTTGTTTGTTTTGTTTTTTGAGACAGGGTTTCTCTGTGTAGCCCTGGCTCTCCTGGAACTCACTCCATAGACCAGGCTGGACTTGCACTCAGAGATCTTCCTGGTTCTTCCTCCTGCATGCAGAGATTAAAGGCTCATGCCACCTCTGCCCAGCTTATATTATTCAACGTTAAAAGGCAGAGACATTCTGACATGGACACAGATGGAGGAATCCTAAAGACATTATGCAACCTGAAAGAAATGGACAGGAACAAAGGGAAAAATACTGCATGATGCCACTTAGGTACATAGAGAAGGCAATTTCCTAAGGTCGTGGTTAAGGGCTGGAGAGGAAGGGAGGAGACAATTGGGGACATCGAGTTGCAGTTTGGGAAGACAGAAAAGTTCTGGCTCTGGTAGCACAAGCCTGTAGTGTTAGTACTTGAGAAGAAACACAGCAGGAGAATTAAGAGTTCAAGGTTATTATGGGCTACAGAGTGAGGCTGAGGCTAGTCTGGGTCACATAACACCTTATCCCCACCCCCCCAATCAAAACAAAAAGTTCTGAATAAGGCCATGATCATTAAAAAATGTGAAAGACCTTCATGCCATAGAAAAGTACACTTACAAAAGGTTAAATGGCACTTTATTTTGGGTTTTGGAGTCAGGGTTTCTCTCTGTAGGTCTGGCTGTCCTGGAAATCAATTTGTAGACCAGGATGGCCTCGAACTCACAGAGATCTTCCTGCCTCTTCCTCCCCAGTGCTGGCATTAAAGATGTGTGCCACCACCACCTGGCTTTATATATTTTTGAAACAAAGTAGACCAAGCTGTCTTGGCTCTCACTATGTAGACTATACTGGCTTGCCTCTTTCCCCCCAGTGCTGGGATGAAAGGTGTGTGCCACTGCCTGGATTGACTTTTTAATTACATTATGTATTTATGTATTTATTTATTTATTTGGTGTTGGCTCACAGGCTAAAGAGCACACATACAGAGAGGTCAAAGGACAATTCAGGAATAGGTTCTTGATTCTCTCCTTCCACCATGAGGGTCCCAGGATTAAACTCAGATAGTGGCAGGCTTACCAGCAAGGGTTTCTACAACACCTGGACAGTCGGAGATGGTAATTTTCTTTATTCTATCAGACAGGGTCTCAGTACGTAGCTTCAGCTGGCCTGAAACTTACTAAATATTAGGCTGGCCTAAATAGATAGGCTGGCCTAGAGTTCACAGAGATCTACCTGCCTCTGCCTCCAAGGTACTGGGATTAAAGGTACGAGCCACCGCGCCTGGCCCTACGTGGCAAATTTTGTATTTTTTATAGTGTAACGTGAAAATAAAATAGAAATTGAAAAAAAGAAAATGTGACTTGGGCTGGATGTGTAGCTAAGTGGAACAGCAGGTGCTCCGTATGCTCAGGGGCATGGGTTCAGTTCCCCGACACTTAAGAAATAGTAGACCTAAATCTAGCCCCTCAATCTAGCACATCGAGCAGGTGTAGGTAGGTGACTCCCACACTTGGCTGCTTCTTCCTTCCCCTCCCCCACATCCAAATTGGTATCCTTGGTGCTCCAAGTGTCTCGCTGCGCACGCGCACACATACTGACATGAGGGGGCGTGGCCTCACTCTGCGCCTGTGCCGAACTCCAGCTGTGACTGCAATCAGAAAAAATGATGCCCAGGATGGGCTCTGCCGCCCGCCGCCTGCGGAGAGACCCATACTGCACACGCGCAGAGCCAGCGTCCGTGTCAAAACACCGGCTGACAGCGCGCTCCCCATGTCCTGAGCTCCCGGCTGCCAGGCGTTGCTCTCAGCGGTGACTCCCGCCGGCCCGGGACGGACAAGCTCACGTCTAACCGGCGATGCCCCGGGAGATCATCACCCTGCAGCTGGGCCAGTGCGGCAACCAGAGTGAGCAAGCGACCGCTGGGCCCCGCCAGTCTCTGGTTCTATCCCTTGGGCCGCATTCAAGTGCCTGGTACCCATCAATCCCCTATTGTCCTTCCCACAAACCACCTTTCTTACCCTATTGCGAATGGTGATCCAGGCAAGAGCTGCCTCTTCAGTCCTGGGCTGTGACAACTTTCAGGCGTCTTGAAGGGTCACCTTCTTGAATGTAATAGCCTCTGAGCCTGGGCTCTTCCGGCCTTGGGGCTCTAGCAGACTTGAGCCTCTTCCCCTCCCCCAGTTGGGTTCGAGTTCTGGAAACAGCTGTGTGCTGAGCATGGCATCAGCCCCGAGGGCATCGTAGAAGAGTTCGCCACCGAGGGCACTGACCGCAAGGACGTCTTTTTCTACCAGGTGCCCCCCAGTCACTTGACCAGGACCCCAGGGACCTGAAGGGACTGGCAGCGACCTGGTGCTGGGGAACTCACTGGGCAGATGGGAACAGAGTGGCTGTCTTAAGGAGGGAGGGCCTGCAGGAGCCAGAGTTGGGAGGAGCCAGGACTTGACCCATCCTGGCTCACTGGGCCCATCCTGGCTTCCCTTTGACAGGCAGACGATGAGCATTACATCCCTCGGGCCGTGCTGCTGGACCTGGAGCCCCGGGTGATCCATTCTATCCTCAACTCCTCCTATGCCAAGCTCTACAACCCAGAGAACATCTACCTGTCTGAGCATGGAGGAGGAGCTGGCAACAACTGGGCCAGGGGATTCTCCCAGGTGTCAGTCCCACAGTTCCTTGGTAATCGTAGGCTGGGGCAAGGCAAGGCTCAAGTAAATCTGGGAATCTGTCCAGAATGGACTGGCAATAATTAAGAGACACATGGATATGCTGAGAAGAGGGACGGCTAGGAAGGAGGCTATGCAAATTTTATGTAAATAAATTCAGAATCCGAAAAATTCTGACTGGGAAGCTCCAGGATGGCAACAGAGACAAAGGGTGGAGGAGTTCTTGGTGCTGAGAGGAGACCTTTGGGCCTGACTTTCCCTTCCCACGTCTGAATACAGGGTGAGAAAATTCACGAGGACATCTTTGACATCATAGACCGAGAAGCAGATGGAAGTGACAGTCTGGAGGTGAGAGTCTTCTGCAGTGAAGCATCCTGGGAGAAATATTGGACCTGGTCTCAACCCCTGATGTGATGGAAACAGTCAGTCCAGCGTCCATATGGGGACATGATACAGGGAGCACTAGGGCCATTAAAGCTCAGCTGAGCTCTCTGGGAAATAAACATCTCAGTGCTATTAGCTGCTTTGGCATGGGTTACTCAGCTTCTGCTTGGTCTCTGAACCTTTCCAAGGAGCCTCAGAGACAAGAATGAAATCTCTCTTTGAGATCCCTGGACACTGCTTTTCTCTCTCCTGGCTCAGGGATTCGTGCTGTGTCATTCCATTGCTGGAGGGACAGGCTCTGGTCTGGGCTCCTACCTCTTAGAGAGGCTAAATGACAGGTAAGCCCGTGTTTGACAAGAGGTCATTAGCCCTGATTCCCTGGTGTGCTGGTTAATATTTTAATTACATTTTTATTTGTTTACCTTTGGGGAGGCATACCTGTCTTTGCCTATGTGCAGAGGTCAGTGTGTGGGAGGTGGTTCACCATGTGGGTCCCAGGAACTGAACTCAGGTCATTAGTGTGGTAGCAGGCACCTTTACCCTACCCACTGAGTCACCTTACCAGCCAATAGGAAGAGTTTTGATAAGGAATTATCTAGACCAAGTTGGCCTGTTAGCATGTCTGGAAGGGACTGTCTAGATTGTTAATTGATATGGGAAGACCTCACCTAGGGATTCCTGAAGCAGCGAGCAAAGAAGGATCATGCATCTGTGTTCTCTGCTCTCTTGACTGTGGACTGCCTGCCTTGACTTCCTGAAATTATGGGTTGTAATGGAACTGAAAGCCAAATGAGCCCTTTCTTTCCCAAGTAGTTTTTGCTGAGGTGTTTGTCACAGTAACAGGAACTAAAGCAGAATTCCTAGATAACCTCTTTCCATTTGAAGGTCCATGTTGTTGTCCCCCTACCCACCCACCCCAAGTCACAGGGACAGAACTATCCAGGTAAAACCTTGGAAGCAGTAACTGAGTATGGAGATGGGGAGTTACCTTGGGACCTACAGAACTGTGGCTTATCCTTTGGGTGCTGAACACTGAGGCCTGCCCTTGCTCCTTTTGCACAAGAGCTCAGTGGCACTTGGGAAGGAGTATAGTAGTTCACAGGGACACCCTCTCCTTTCTCCCTTCTTTGCTCTTAGGTACCCCAAGAAACTGGTGCAGACATACTCTGTGTTTCCCAACCAGGATGAGATGAGTGATGTGGTGGTCCAGCCCTACAACTCTCTTCTCACCCTGAAGAGGCTGACCCAGAATGCAGACTGTGTGGTGAGCAAAGGAAGACTGAGCCAGGAGCTTGGCCCACACAGAAAAGCCAACAAAATCAGGACATGTGGGCCAGATTATGGACTAGGATCCCAACTTCCAAGCTGCTTGTTGGCCTTCAGGGCAGTATGACTTTGAACAAAGAGTATTGCCCTATCTCGATAAACAACCCCGTTTTGACTTGTGCATTCTCCTATCTCAATATGCAACCCCATTTTGCCTATGCAATGTCTCCTTACACTTGAATTCAAGGGTCATGTTTGTAGCAAAACCTTATTCCCACTCTTCAGGCAAGGTCAGATCTGTTTGTGTATATTGTTAACTACATGTAGCTATTTAGAAACAGAGTCTCAGTTGGGTGTGGTGGTTTATGTCTGTAATTCCATTTTTCAGAAGGCTGAGGTAGGAGGATCACTGTTAGTTCAAGGATAGCCTGAGCTACATAGTTAAGTTCAAAGCCAGTCTGAACTAAAGTGAGACCTAGTCTCAAGAAAAGAAATGATGCAGGAACTTACTAAGTTGCTCTAGGTGGTCTCAAACTTACTATTCCTCCTGCCTCATCTTCCTTTGTAACTGGAATTTTAAGTGTGTGCTACAATGCCTTCTGTATTTATTGGTAAAAGAGACTGAACACAAGCTGTACCTCCAGCCTCATTTTAATAATTGCTTTTTCACTAAACTATAGGCCCAATGGTGGCAAAGCTTATGTCTGTTGTTCTCTATGGTCTCTTCAGAGCCAAGTCACATGGGAGACATATTTGTTTACTGTCCTGTTTTATATCATTAGTGTGTCATCATGCCCCGCAGACAGTATAATTCTTTGAAGGTAGCAAACCATTTCTGGTTGGGAGTTTGCAGAAACTAAGCTGTATATGTATCTAACTTAAGTGTCTCTTTTTGCCTCAAAAGGTGTTACTGACTCCTTCTGTCCTGCCAGGTGGTGCTGGACAACACGGCCTTGAACCGGATCGCCACAGACCGCCTGCACATCCAGAACCCATCCTTCTCCCAGATCAACCAGCTGGTGAGTCCCACTCCTGGAATGGAAACCCTCTGCTAGAGGGTCCTCAGAGGAGGACCGTTCATCAACTCCCATAATACGGTGTCTCCCGTTCCCAGGTGTCCACCATCATGTCAGCCAGCACCACCACCCTGCGCTACCCTGGCTACATGAACAATGACCTCATCGGCCTCATCGCCTCCCTCATTCCCACCCCTCGGCTCCACTTCCTCATGACTGGCTATACCCCTCTCACCACGGACCAGTCAGTAAGAGCTCCCACAGTGTCCCAGGACCGTGGCCTTTCTCTTCTCCCCGCTGTACCGTGAGCTGCCCTTTGCAGCTCTTCTCCACCCCCCTCCCCAGCTTCTATTCTCAGGGACTGACACTGGGCCACTTCCCACTGCCTTTGGCTCCTGCAGGAGCAGTGCTGACTGGGAATCTGCTTCTGTTCATGCAAGGGCTGGGTTTGCTGAGCTGAGAGCCAAGGTCCTGACCCGTGGCAGAGACTCAGCACAGCCCTGATGGTCTAAAGACGTTCCCCAGAGACCACGGCACCTCCAAGTGATGGGGACGTAGTTGACCCCTCTCCTGTGTTTGCCCATGCATCTCCAGGTTGCTCCCTGACTGCTAACATGATCGCTGTGAACCCTCCTTCCCTCAGGTGGCCAGTGTGAGGAAGACAACCGTCTTGGATGTCATGAGGCGACTGCTACAGCCCAAGAACGTGATGGTGTCCACAGGCCGGGACCGTCAGACCAACCACTGCTACATCGCCATCCTCAACATCATCCAGGGGGAGGTGGACCCCACCCAGGTAAGGGAGGC
This sequence comes from Cricetulus griseus, assembly GCF_003668045.3. NCBI lineage: Eukaryota > Metazoa > Chordata > Mammalia > Rodentia > Cricetidae > Cricetulus > Cricetulus griseus. The sequence continues at coordinate 114,210,631 of NC_048600.1, forward strand.
CCCATCACCCTGTCCTCCTGCCCAGAGGGTGGAGGAGAAGCAACCACCACCCTGTCCACCTAGGTCCACAAGAGTCTGCAGAGGATCCGGGAAAGGAAGCTGGCCAACTTCATCCCCTGGGGCCCAGCCAGCATCCAGGTGGCCCTGTCAAGGAAGTCCCCCTACCTGCCCTCAGCCCACCGTGTCAGTGGGCTCATGATGGCCAACCACACCAGCATCTCCTCGGTGAGCACAGTCTCTTATTGTCTTTGTGTTACCAAGAACCAAGCCCAGGGCTTCGGGAATGGTAGGCAATGCTGCTGCCATGGAGCCACACCCCTAGCTCCTGGCCACTCTGTTCACTGTCTACCATCATGAGCCTCCCCAGTCTGTCCCTAGTCTGTGTCCTGCGCTGGGTGCCATTCTGAAGCGCTCCTTCTCTCTAGCTTTTTGAAAGTTCCTGCCAGCAGTATGACAAACTATGGAAGCGGGGTGCCTTCCTTGAGCAGTTCCGAAAGGAAGACATCTTCAAGGACAACTTTGAAGAGATGGACAGGTCCAGGGAGGTGGTGCAGGAGCTCATTGATGAGTACCATGCTGCTACACGGCCAGATTACATCTCCTGGGGCACCCAGGAGCAGTGATTACATTCTCTGCTGGCCCTGGACAAGGGCAGCCCTCCACCATGCCTGAACCCTCTGATACAATGTCATCTCTCATTTCTAGGTTCATGACCAGCCTAGGAACTACTCCTATTTCTTCCCTTTCATGCCCGTCTGTTGGTATGCTTGTTTACTTCCAATAAAATAATAAAGCAATATCAGTGATGGGTATTGCAGAACTTGATCTGTGATTAAGAGACGGGGTGAGCGCAGCTTCTCCACCAGGCACATGGCAGCAGGCTGGCCTTCACCTACACTGACTTACTCTTTAAGCCCAGGGTGTTTCCACAGGCACCCCTTGCCTCAAACCAGCCTCTTTTACTACCGGTCAGGCCCCCCTCAGGGTTCTGATCTGTTGTGTCCTCAGTACCCAAGCTGCTGTTCATAGTTGCACAATGTTGCCTTAGCCTCTGAGCCTCTGACACTCAAGGAGGAGATATAGGATTGGCCTAGGGTCAAAGGGGTTGAACTGTGCTCTGGGCAGGTCAGAAGAGCTGGGACTTCCAAGTGCCTAGGACCACTAGAGTCTACAGGAACTCAACTCTACTTAACCCAGCCTGACAGGATAAGAATTCAAGAGTAGGGCTGTGCTCATTGTGCCAGGGACCTTTTTACATCTGCTCCAGGTACCTCTCCACTTCATTCTGAAAGCATGGGGTTACCAAACATGGACCCAAATAGGGCCCAGAGGCTGAACACCAAGGTAGGACCTGGGTGGGGCCAGTTTTGATGACTCATTGCCCTCGAGTCCAGGGATGACAGGAGGCCACCTCTACCACCACTCAATGGACAACAGAGGGTGAGTAATTGCCAGCTTCCAGTACTGCCTTCTTGCTGCCCCACCCACCATCCTAGATGGCATACTGGCCAGGAGGAGGTTAAGTCCTGAAGGTCAAGGAGGGTGGAGCTCTGTGGTATTCAGACTCCCTTCAGTGCCTGGTAAAGGCCCAGTGTGTGGGCGTGGAGGGGGCATGCTGAGCCATGGAACTCCATCTTGTCCACTGACAACACTCCCACAGGAAGCGTTTGTGTAAATAAGGACTTTTTTTTCTTCTACAAATAAATTAAGAAACAAACTAGAAAACTGTCCACACATTGCAGCCCTTAAGTGTGGGTGTACCCTGTCCCTGCAGGGCCAAAAAGGGTCCATGGTTTCCTTAAATCTCAGATCACTCCCAGCTCAGTCAGGCTATAGGCAAAAGAAAAGTCGTGACCTCTTGGCAGGCTTAGTCCTGCAGCTGCCCCAGGCAGCCAGACTGTCCCTGGGGCTCTTCCAGGCCTTGGTGCTGGCTGGGAGGGGTGCTGTCTGGCAGGTCTTGGCATGGAGGAGCAGAGCTGCTGCAGGGCCTCTCCGGGGAGGGGTTGGCCAAGTAGGCATTCACCAGCTGCATGATCTCTTCCACCTAAGAGAGGGCAGCAGTCAGTGTGCAGCAGGGCCACTGGGCCCTTTTCTTTTTTCCTTTCCTCTTCCTAAGCTACCACGTAGGTTCCTGCATGCTCCAGTCCTGACAACCTGCCTCCCCTTACACCCGGGGTATCCATCATTTTCCTTTTGATCCAACACACTAAGTGCTAAGCACTCTTAGCCTTTGCACTTACAGTCCCGTCCACTTCTCTTCCTGAGAAGATACCTCCCCAGTGCTTCAGGACCGTCCATCAATTCCTGTCCAGTTACCCTTTGCAGTGTTTATCTCTTAGTCTTTAAATCCTTGTTTATCATTTGACTCCGCAAATCAAATGCAAGCTCCTTAAGCTTGCTTTTGACCATACCAAGAGTCCTGAAGTCTATAGCTGCACAAATGCCAGTTTTCTCTTCCAAACCCCCTGTTCTCACCTGGGGACTCTGCAGGAGGAGCTGGCTGTCACCCACCCTCAGTGCTAAGGTGTGGGGGCCTATTAGCTGGCAGGCGGCCACATGACCATAGCTGACACTGTGGATGGGTTCTGTCTCACCAGGCCTCGAGAGGGACATGGCCTTTGCTCCCAGACCCAAGCATAGCTTCTGTGGAGCACCTCCACCAGGCTCCTGCAAAGAGATGGGCGGGGTCAGGGCCGAAGGCGGGGCTTCTGTATCTTCATTTCTGGTAGGGGGAGATGGCTGTGATCTAGGAGCTTCCTTGACCCTTGACCCTTGATTCACAGCACAGGTGTGGAGTGGCCAGGAGCACCTGGAGGTGCGAGCCCAAATTGGAGAGTCCAGGGGTTTGAGATGGGCAGCTGGAATGAAATGACCCTGGTGGGGGAAGGACGGCCTGTGCCTCTGGGGTAAAGGTGTTGGGGCTTGGACCACCAGAGTCCCCTTCTCCCTTCTCCCCCTCACCGTGCTCAGCTCCAGAACGTCATACCGAGCAGCGCCGAACCCCGGACACTGCGCCGCCAGAGCCAGGTAGGCAGCCATGGCCTCAGCTTGGCCCATGCCCCGTAGCCTCTTCCAGCTGCCCAGTACCGCAGTCGTCCTGCTGGCGCCGCCTCCTCCCACCTGGGCAGTGCTTCCCGTCGAGCAACCGGTACAGCCGCCCCGGGCACGCTCCGCCCGCCTTTTAGCCAGGCCCGGGCTCCAGAGTGCCCCGGCCAGCAGGGCTGCGGAGGGTTGTGGCCTGGGGGTAGGGCGCAGGGATTGTTCGCGCGGCGGAGTGGGGGGCGGCAGCAGGCGGTCCAGGCGTGGCAGGGGCCCCCGCGGGGAAAAGTCCTGGTGTAAACTCTGCAGGCGCAGCGCCGCCAGGGCGCGCAGCGTGTCATCCGGCGGGGGCGGTCGGCCGCGCAGCAGCAGAGCATGAGCCTGCAAAGGAGGCATGCTGAATCGGTGTAGGGGCCAGTGAAGACACCTCTGGGCATGGAATCTGAGGAGGTTTGGGTTTGGGGAAAGTCTCCCACAGGGTTGTCACAACAAATTGAAGATGGTCCTGAATAAGAGTTCAGGCTTTGGTCGGTTTGGAGTAGTAAAAACCAGAGATCTCACCTGCTCAAAGAGGAAAGGCAATTCGTGACCATCTGGGGATAGCCCTTCTGGGTGCAGAGGTCCGTGAAGACGAAGGCACAGTCTCCACCCGGAATCGGGCGAGTCCTCCAGTCCGGCTTCCTCTGAGGTCAAACTGCAGAAGGGAGAAAGATGCATTAAGACCAAGAAGGAGGCGCCCCCCCTGGGCTCAGGCTACTAGGAAAAGGGGCGAGACCAAGAAATGTTTGGGGCGGAGCCCTGGCGAGCATTTTAAGTGGACTACACACCACTGGCGGGTAGGAACCTGTCTGCAGATCAGGGAGCTACTGGCACGCCCAGATAAACGAGCTTAGTGGTAGACAAAGGCTAAGTAGTTTGGCTAGTACTGCGCAGGGATGGGGCTGGACATTTACTTCTCAAACCTGGTGAGCACATCGGCCACGAGGGTACCCCCAGCCAGGGCTCGCTCCTGGGCCCCTCGCTGCTCATACAAGGCGAATGCATTCCGGCTCCGAGCCAAGCCCAGCCTCCCTACCAACTCTCGAGCCACCTAAGAAGGGAGGAAGAGGAAAGTCAGATCACTCAGGCGTCTTTTTCAGAATCTGGGAAGAGCTGGTCCTACTGAGGAGAGTCTCTTTAGTTTTGTCACCACCATTCGCTAGCTTTCCAAAGCAAGAAGTCTGAGACTAGAGGCAAACTGGATGCCAGAGCCCTGTATGAGAAGCTGGCAAGGGTGCCTAGTGCGCTGGAGACCCTGGGTTCAATCACCAGTACCATGGACAAACAAACAAACAAAGCTGGGAAGGCAGGTTGCAGAAGCAGAGGCTGGAGTCTTTCTCTGGCCTCACCTCTCCCGCTGTAGTGTGGGAGTCGATGGCCACAGGACACGCTCCAGCTCCAGGACAGTGCACCGTGCACAAGAGCTCCTGCCGTCTGCTCAGCGCTGAAATCTCCGCTAGTGAAGGCACCAGCTCTCGGCCCCGAGTCCGGCCCAGAGCTTTCCTGATGAAGCGCGCATATTCTGCCAGTTCTGAGTCCGGGAGTGCCTGCTCCGTCCTGGATTAAAAGGAATCCAATGACCAGTGTTCCAAGTGCTTCTTTTCCTATGTTTAACTGTAATTTATTTTACATGGCCAAGGATGAAAATGCATAGCTCAGTAGTTTGGCTAGTACTGCTTGCTTGAGGGTCTAGGCACGATTCCCCAGCATTATATCTGGTCAATTTCTTCCTCCATAACTCATGTTTCTTGAGCGCAATCTATATGTGTCCCGGGTGTTTTCCATGGAACTGAATTATTTTCAAAGCCTCCAGCGGGCTCTTCTACAGTTGCCCTGCCCACTTCCTCCAGCTCCCTGATCTTCCCAACTACGTTACTATGCTCTCCTAGATCCTGCCTTTTTATATTTCTCCTATTCAAAGGGAGTGCCTTGTTGTAATTCACCTGGTCACAAGTGCGCTATGATCTTGTTATTCCCACGAAAGTACCGAATATGTTATTAGCACCAGGCCTGCTCTTGGGCATGTCTCTTCCCTTCTCTGGCTCTAGGCCCTCCATTTCTCTTGCATCTGTCTGTCATTCTCTCCTAGCCCTGTAACTCTTTGGCTGAGGCACCCCTTCTCACCTCTCCAAATGCCCCAGGAGGTGCCCTCGGACAGCTCCCCCAGGCCGGAAGGTGCAGCTCATACAGGTGAGCAGCTGCCAGTACCGCAGGGTTGCTGGATCTTGAGTAGCAGGGAACCCAGGGGGACCGGCAGGACCAGAGGTCTGCTTAGCCAGCTGCAGAAAAAGTTCGTCCTGGAGTGCAGGCAGGTCCCGGCAGGTCTGGAGCACACCCTGCATCAGGGGCCCGGGGCGCCGCGCCCCCTCCAGTGCCTGCAGTGCCAGGAACAGCCTCACCGCCTCCTCTCGCAAGGGTGCATAGCCTGGACCTGCAGGAGGGTGGGGGCGGAGGGATGGTTTGGAGAGGGGGACACAGAGCTGTGCCTGGGAGGAAGGCACAGATCCATAGGAAGGTCAAAGGGAGTATGAGGACACGGGATGGCATGGAAGGGAGGGTGCGAGTGACAGGAAGAGTGAAGGGAAAGCAATGGTCCACAGAGCCAAATTCTCAACCTTTGCCTCCCGTGAATCCTCCCCCACGCCCCACCCCCGCTGCTTAACCTTTCCTAGTGAAGAAGACAAAAGACTAAGGGACATAGATTTTTAACCTCTCCCCCAACTCTTTAACTGGGTACCTATTATGTTCAGCCCCCCAAAAAAGGCTGCTCTGGGTACCAAAAACCAGGGTTTCTCTCCTGACATTCTTTAAGCCTCTAGTCTTAGGACTTGGGTCAGTCAGTACTCCCTTTGTGGGGAGAAGTATACCTGGATGAGGCCAGCACAATTTCTTCCAGGAATGGTTTTCCCCTACCTGTAAAGGGGAGATGCCCTAGTCTTAAGCATATAATGAAAAAGATAGGGAAGTGCAAATACTTCTGAAGGAACTGGTCAGAATGAGACTCAGAGGTGGGTACAGGAGGCAGAGTTTTTATTCTATTCTGGTTTTGCTACCTTCTAACTGAGGCTGCTTCCAGGTTCACAAATATGACTTTGAGAAGAACCCTGAGAACTTTTAAGTCCCTGCCAGCTACCCTACTCAGGTTCTCACCTACTCAAGTCTCCCCATCAAGGAGTCTTGACCTGGGGTCCACTCCACTCACCTGGAGCGCTGACTCCATAGGGCAGGGGAAGGAGCGGGGCATACAAGGCACTGCTGGAGTGCCTCAGAATAGGGTTCCGCCGGTAGATGAGGGCCACTGCCTCTGGGTCCCCACAACTCTCCTAGAGGTCAGAAAGAGAGTCGCTTTGATGGGGGAAGGGAGCATTCCATGAGCCCAGAAAGCTTTTAGGCCCACCACCCTCCTGCTTCTTACTGGTGAAACTCTCTTCACCTGTATGTCCCTGAGCAGTAGTTGGGTAGGGGTCTCCAGGGGGGCCTTGGAAGCAATCACTTCACGAAGTGCCACCCCCCAGCGCTCTGCCTCTGCCTGGCGCGGGGAACAGAGGCGGATGCTGTGTTTCCGGCCAGACACAGTGACTGACCACAGACCTGGTGGAAAGAGAGGTCACAGAGGACAATCAGGGATTGTTGGGGGCTCCTGCCAGGAAGGTAGGGAGATTCTCTAGATGTCTCACCGGTCTCCTTGGGCCTGCGCTCCGGGCCAGTCACCGAACACAGGCTCGTGAGGACCAGGCTTCCGAGGCGCCTTGCCCCCTTCCCGCTGCTGCTGAACTGATCCAGGGAATCTCTGGTGAGCACAAACCAGGCTCGGCGTGGGAGCAGCCATGGCCGCGCCCCTCCCCCGCGGGGCTCCCTATACAGCCAACCTGGGAGGAGACCGGGAAGAAGAGATTAACAAGAGACATTATTCCTGGGAGGGATGTGTTTGGGGGCCTCCAGATTGCACCCAGGAATTCCCACCTTTCACAACGACGTCGGGGTCGTCCTCCGGCAGACCCTTGTCTGGGATGAGGCTCCAGGTCTCTTCCCAGCTCTGCAGCCTGGGCCAGAGATGGAGAGTTGGGTGAGGCTAAGGGGCCTCCACTCCGCCTCCAGGGGGCTCCTTATTAGGGGTTCCCCAGACTGCGAGGGGTGAATGCTCCCAAGCTGGGCACCCATCCTCCAGGCTGTGGGAACTGCGGGGCCGTTCTGACCTTGCACCAGAAATAACTAGGACCCCCCCTTCCTCCCCGCGCCCCCGGCCGGACCGCCCCCCGGGACCCCAGCCAAACCACAGCGTCCGGCAGCACAGGGCCTCTCCCTTATTGCACAACCCGGGGAGGGAAGATGGCGAGGAAGGGGGTCCTGAGAACTAGCTGCGGTCTCCGAACTAAGGGTCTCAAAGCAGAAGCTCACCTGTCTGAGACCAGCCCGCTCCTTGTTGGCTGAGTCAGCGCAACGTCCAGGGAACCCTGGAGAAGATAGGCAGGAAGACACTCAGAGTACTTTTTCCCCAACACCAATAGTTTCGCATGAGCCCAGGACAGCTCTCATTAGGGGATTGAGGAAGGAATGCCTCAGTCGGGGGTCGTGACTGGGCAGGAAGAGCCAGAGCCACTCTGGAATCGTCCCTTCTACAGGTCTCTGTGGACCACTACAGAATGCCTGAGAGCTAAGAGCGCTAGGCTTGTCTCCGTTGTTCTTTGAAAATGCAATCAAGAGAGAGAGAGAGAGAGGTGGGGGGAACACCAGACTGGGAGTCAGGAGACCTGGGTTCCGATACTGGCTGGACCACTAAGCAACTGCCATACCTTGCGCAAGTCCCCTCCCATCTCTGGGCTTTAGTTTCTCCATCTTTGAAACTGGAGAGTGATGAAATCCCTTCTCCCCGTGGAAGCCTCTTCAACTTTTTCCTTCACCCTCCTTGCGTTGCTCAGTACCTCCTTGGAAGAGGAAGATGGGCTCCCAGGGAAAGTACAAGATCCAAGACTGGGCAAGGGGTGGGTACAGAGATGAATGAGGGCAATAGAGACCCTTCTGTATAGGACTTCGCCCAGAGAGCTTTGTGTCTTTTGCAGACAACCCCAAGGAAGGTGACAGACTGCCCCTTCGCTAGGGCTCAGGAGGGCAGGAGGGTGCTAAGCACACACTCCTCAGGCCAGGGGTAATTCGGAATTTTGCCCTTCTCATACACAATCCACTCTCAATTTCTGCCTAGGAACTTCAGTTGCAACCTGGGGTCTGAGGGAGGCCTCAAAACCGCCTCAGAGCCAAGCTAGCTAGACAGGAGCTGTGCCATGGTCCCATTGCGCCCAGACTGCTTAAGCCAGGATGGGGGGGAGGGAAAAGGAGGACCAGGGACACCTGTCCCCGAGCTCACAGGGGGTGGAGGTGGGGCAGGAGGGAGGCCATGGCCTGTTTGATAGAGAACCTGCCCTTGCTTGGGGACTCTTCGGTCATGACCCTTCCCTGGGAGCCCACCATTCCCACCACACCACCAGAGGGCAGGTACTGATCTCCCCCCAGAACAACTCCCCTAGTTGCAGCCCCCTGCTTCCCTCCTCCTCCCCCCCTCTATATTTATCCGCCCTCTGCCTCGCCAGGTGCTGGCGCTGGCTCTGGCTGCGGTGCAGCCCGCCCCACCCAGGAATGGAGCCACGGAGCTTGCTGGGGACCCCTGAGCGGGGGATGGGAGCCTGACCCAGCCCATAGTACCCAGAAGTCTGGTTGCCTCTGGCGGGTAAAGGCATGAGGGAGGGCTCCTGAGGGATGGAGGTCTTACACACCAATGGTGCCTCAGTGTCTCCCAGGGGAAATTTGATTTAAAAAGAAAAAGAAAAAGAAAAAGAAAAACAACAAACCAGCAGCTAAGCGACCCTCCCCATTCCCTCGGGATTCCCAGGAGCCTCACCAGAGAAGGCAGAGACTTCTGTCCTAAGTGGCAGGATAATGAGAGGTCCTCAAAGGGCCATCGTCCCCAGCTTTTTCTTTGTAGGGTACCCGATGCAGACCCCAATTCTAGGGAGTCTTTTTTCCCTTGCCCAGGTTCCCGCGGTGAGAGTTCCCGCATCTGGCCCCAGTGCTCATGAACTGTGAGCAGAGCGAACCCAGGAGTTCGAGCCGCCCAGCCGGCCTCGCCACATTCTTTGGCTCTGGCGGAGGCGGAAGGAGACGGGATGGGACGCGGGCCCGGCAGGGAAGGGAGAGGCAGGGCCAGGTCGGGCCACGCGTGACGCCTCCTCTGCCTCAGGGCCCCCAGCAGGTGGACAGCGCCCTGTGTGCGGCGCGAGGCCCACAGGCACATCCCGTGTAGGGCTGCTTGCCCCTGTAGCTCCCGGGGCTCTGGCTTCCAGACAAGAATCTCCCCCACATTTCCAGTTGGCCAAGAGGACGGCGTTTGGCCCGAGTATGGAGCAGGATCAGGCGTGACGACCGGTTGTAGTGAGAAGAATTGAACACGGTTCTAAATCCCTCCAGACTTACCCTCCCGCCGCCCGCTGGACTTGGGGTCCGTAGCTCAAAGGTCTCGTCGTCCTCGTCCTCGTCCCCGTCCCCGCTAAGCTCGCCGTCCCCGTAGTCCCGGTGCAGAAGAGTGAAGCCTCGACGGCAGCAGAGGAGCCACCACAATCCCCCGGGGAGAGGCATCCGGGCGAGCAGTCGGGGAATGGGGGCGCAGGCAGCGTCGCCCGAGCAGAGGGGGGGATCGGAGAAACTGGAGGTGCTCGGACCCGAACAGGGTAGAGACAAGGCGCGAGAAAAGGAGAGGAGGAGGCAGTGTCCAGCGCTGGGGTGCAAGAGGACGATCGCCAGAGCCTGCTGGGGGCTCAATGTCTGGGCCCTGGCAGAGGGGGGGAAAGCGTCCAGGGCCGGGGGAAGGGAGCAGGGAGCAATGTCCGGAGCTGGGAAGTAGTGTCCGTTGTAGTGTCCAGCCCTGTGGGGGGCAGTGTCCGGTGCAGTGTCCGTGGTAGGCGGTTGTCCAAGCTCCAGGGAGGGTCGTGTCCGGTAGGGCGTCCGGTGGCCGGGGCCCGGGCGGCGCGCGCTGCGCTCCCTGCAGCCCCGGGACTGGCGCGCTGGGGGCGCGAGCTGAGCTCCCGGACCCCGCCTCCTTCCCCCCCCTTCCCTCCGCCTTCCCTCTTCTTTCTCTCCTCCCTTCTTTACAGGGCGGGGTCTACGTTTCGTCACGGCCTTCTCTGCCCAATCTCAGTGCCTGGCGCCGGCTAGGGCCACCAATCCCACGCTTGAAACTGCAGCGGGTTGCATCATGTGCTTCTGGCTGAGTGACAGCAGGGAGAGGCGGGGTAAATTGGGGAGGGAGTGGGCGGTGCGATGTTAGCCACGCCCCAGCTACTGAGGTCAGACTCCGGGTGCCTGTGGCGTCACGTAGGCCCGCCTTCGTGCTCTTGTTTAACTCTTGGTTCACCAAGCAGCAAATAAAAAACCTTGTTAGAAGGTCTGGAGAAGGAAGGGCATAAAGCTGGTAGGAAGCAGGCATTCTGCCTTGTGATCACCTGGCGCATCTTAGAATCCCTGCAAAAGTAGAGAGCCTTGCCAACCGCGAGACATCCCACACCTGCGCCGGAGAGTTAGCTGCAGAGGCAGCTCTCCATCCTTGGAGTTAAAAGGGTCTAGTTTTAGATCTTAGTCATCCCACTTTCGAGGTGAAAAGCTGAGAAAGGAACTTCGGAAAGCCTCAGACAAAGACCTCAGATAGAAGCGTATTTACAATGCATTAACCTAAACTGGAGAGACTGGCTAGGTATACTAGGGAATTCTGTAGTCTCGGAAAATAGATCGGAGGCCTCTCGGGACGAATATACTGCATTTCTGAGCAAGAAGGGGTTAACAAGGGCACTAGAAGTCCAGGGCGGGGCCGGTGCTACAGCCCGAGACAGCGGACGCGCGCGCGGTGCTGACTCAGCGGCGATTCCCGCGGTCACCGGCGGAGGCTTCCAGGTCGGCTCCGGAGGGTAGCGTGCGCCCCTCTGAGGAGCTGCGGACTTTTCGGCCCTTCCCTGGCTTCTGGCTCTAAGATGCCAAAGTTTTAAGTATCTACCTTCTGAAGCTTTAAGACCGACGACTAGCCAGTCTGGGCTGGGCTGGGCTGGGCGGGACGGAGTGAAGACTTCAAGCCAAGGCCTCTCTAGGGACCTGTATGCCACGCCCTTTTTGCCCCTAGACTCTAGGCTGGAGCAGTGGGTATGGCTTTGCTGACCGGATACTAAGCAGGGAGAATTGACTCCTTTGAGCCAATCCTGGTAGTTCTGATTTGTATTTGTGCAAAGCAAAGACCAGAAATCAATGCACCGTCTCTAGAAGCCATTCTGACTGTACTTTCACATTGGATGAAAATGGCCAGAGACTTCGTAACCATAACTTCCCTTCCTCTTCAAGATCCTCGACACATGCCTGCAGGAGAGTTCTTTCTGATAGCCAACCTCCCTTTTTCCTGGCAAGCTCAGTGCATTTCCTTTTACTTGGTCTCCCGGGGAAATGAACTGCACAAGCTTCCCTCACCCTCAACTTTCTACATATCCAATAACTCCTCTCTGGAAATTTGCAAATTGCATACCGCCTCCCCATTTTTAGTCCCAGGTGAAAATCCCAAATTCAACTTTTCTCTTCCTAGGCAGTATATCGCTCTTGATCCCCCATCCCCCGCCCCCCCCCCCGCGCCTCAGCCTCTGGAGTGCTGGAACATCTGTTAACACACCAGCAGACTCGAGTTTGTAATTAGTGTTTTTCTTTCCATTGCAGAACTTTAGAAGGAATCCAAAGCCCACCCCAAACTAGCGTCTCTTCCCTTCTACCCCTGCCTCCAGTTTGGGACAGCATCACCCTGCACATTTCACGTGCTTGGGAGCTAGGTACTTGCTAAAGCAGCCATTACTGGATAGCGCTAGGGTTGTTAGAAAGCCCTTTCTTACACCGACTCCGCAGGAACCCCTCCCCTCCTCACCTGGCAGCTTTCCCACCTCACCTCGGTTGGCAGAGACTGAGTGAAGGCAGAGGGAGTGTCAGTACTCAAAGCTTTAGCAGACTCAGCAAACCCCCTTTCCCCAACACCTCCCACTCAGGCTCAAGCAGGGGCGTGGGGGCGGGGGTGTAACCCACTGTCTTGGCCCTGCTACAACTCGTTTCCAAAGTTGGTGATTCAAAAATAGTAACAGTAGTTGGGTTGCATCTCATTTGTATTGTATCAATTTAATTAAGCGCAGCGGCAATCCCTTTAAGTCCTCAAGTCTTTCTCAGCGTTCCCCCACTTACTCCCCTTTCTCACTACCCTCCCTGGGATCGTTTCCTTAGCCCTCCCCCTTCTCTGGAATCGTAGCCCTAGTTGTCCCAAGAGAGACTATGGGTCTCAGTGGGAGCAGAGCAGGAAGAAAGGCGGAGTCGGCGGGGGCAGCGGCCGCGAGGGTTGGGCTTTGGGCTGCATCCCCCACCCTGTAGCAGCCTCCGCAGGTCCTGGCGGAAGCGCAGGCCCAAAAAAGCATAAAGCACCGGATTGAGGCTGCAGCGCACCAGCGCCAAGCCGCCGGTGACCAGCAGAGCGAGATCCTTGCGCTTGCTGGCAGAGCAGCTCCGCTCGCGCGCGGCCAGTAGATCGGCTGTATCCATCAGCAAAGCGAGACTGTAGGGCAGTTGCAGCACCACAAAGGCCGCCACCAAGGCCACCACAACGCGCAGAGCACGCCGCCGCTCTGGCCCCCTGGCGGCCAGAAGCGTGCGGCCCAGGAGCGCATAACAGGCTGCCATGACGCCCAGAGGCAGCGCGAAGCCTAGGACCACCTGCGCCACGGCACTCGCCCCCTTCACAGTCTGCGTGAGGCCTTCAGGGAAGATGAGCCGACAGCGCCGCTGGCCTTCCCGCGGCCCGTCCCGGCTGAAAAGGAGCGCAGGCAGGGCCAGGAGCAGCGACAACAGCCACACGAAGACCGAGACCAAGTGCGCACGGCCAGGTGTGGAGGGCCGCCGCCCGGCTGGAAGAGCTCGAGCGATGGCCACATAGCGGTCCGCGCTGATACATGCTAGGAAGAGGAAGCCGGCGTGGAAGGAGGCTGAGTAGAGACCCGAGATGGCTCGGCAGGTGGTACTTCCTAGATTCCAGCCCTGAAGAGCCCCTGCTGCTGCAAAGGGCAAGGTCAGGGCCAATAGGAGGTCAGCCAGGGCCAACTGGAGCAGGTGAACGGAGGTGGGAGATCGGGTAATTCGTCCGGTTGCCAGATGGGTGGCCAAGACTAGGCCATTGCCCGCCAGACCCAGCACAGCCACCATCAGGGAGACACTGGGTTGGAAGGCCCGACTAAAAGCCTGGACATCCGCCTTGTAACAGAGTTCCGGCAACGGCCCAACCGAGTAAGCCTCCTCATCGTAGCCCGAGTAGGGTTCCCAGGAGATCTGGTGACATCAAAACGAGAGGCAGGACCATGTAAAACATTCCTACACCACACTCCCTTTCACGCAGGAGTTCCTCACTCGAAGCCCGAACACCAGAAGAAGATACCCACCCCTCAGAAAAAAAAAAAAAAAAACTTTCTAGGGTACCCTGAACAGGCAGTTGCTTCTCTAGCACTCACTCCCACTAGATTTGCTTCCAGATTCCAGGGTGAACTTGCTCTTTCTGGTCCTAAGTTACTTAATGTGTTCTGCCCAGTCTAGAAGCTCTTATCCAGCCCATCTGGCAAGGTTTGCAGAGAGGACTATTAAAAAGATGGACGATAATAGACCATGGAAACATCTAGCTCGCCTTAGACCAAGCATTTGTATTATTAATAAATCTTGGCTGCTTCTGTTCCCTGTGCAGCGCCCTCTTCTGGAAGGAGGGTCAGATGCAGGCTTTGCTACAGCCTTGGACCCTAGACTTCAAGCTTAGTCTTTCTGTCTCCTTTCCCTCCCCCCACCCCCCCGACCTTCTCTCCTGCCCGCCCTACTGCTAGGTCGATCACAGGCATACTGAGAACACTCATACCACGGGGGTCTTAAGTTTTATAGGCACCTACACAGGTCATAGGATGATAAAGGCCTGATGTTAGTTGGGGAAACCCATTCCTTTACCCTTCCCCACCCTCTCTGCAACCCTTCCCTCCCCCCCCCGCCCCGCCCCAACTCCCACCTGCTCTGTGGACTCGGTTCCCATCTCTGGCTACAAGGGTTTCTGAGGTACAGCCACGGGGGTAAAGTTAAATAACTAGTGGGGCAGGAAGGAAGGGGTGGGGAGAAAGACCAAGAAGGAGGGTGGAGATTAGGGTCTGCCGGTTAACTTTTTCATTCCACTTGCCTTGATTTCTATGTAATCCCTGCCAATGGAAAAAAGAATGGTTTGTGATCTTGAATAAGATTTGTTTTTCTCTCTGAGCCCCGGGCTTTTCATGTGCAAAGTGGAGCAAGATGAAAACGACGAACTGACAGTTGTGAAGGTGTCCAGCTCTGAGCCAGGAACCTTATTTACTTTCAGAAAACACTTTCTTATTTGCCCTTCATTCCATCTCTAGGCGTCCTTCTTCGAAGCTCTCCCCTTCCCTTGAAAATGTTAGACTCCATCTCGTCCGCTCCCCCCCCCCCTTCTCTTTTTGCCACCCTGCAGTCCCAGTCCTTGTTGGCTTTGGGTTACTTGGGGGTATTTCCCAGCGGCAGGGTGTCTACCCCGCCCTTTCGCCATAAGGCTGAGGCACGCGCTTGCGCGGGGTCCGGGAAAACGCGCGTGCCAGGAGAGAGAGAGGCTGGGGAAGGGGGCGGAGAAAGGGAGGAGAGGAGAGTGGGAGGGGGGGAGAGAGAGAGAGAGAGAGAGAGAGAGAGAGAGAGAGAGAGAGATTGGGGGGTTAGAAGAGAGAGAAGGGTGGGTAAGGACGAAGAAACAGCGGTCGGCTGCGAACCCCAGGAGAAAAACTGGGGGCCTGAGCCAGATCTGGCGCCCTAGCAGGAGCGGGCCACAGGAAGACAGACATGAGTGCTGGTCAGCGCCGCATTATGAGTCTCCTCCAGCTCTTCAGCATCCTGCTCGCCGCTGTGGTCTCTGGAGCTCGGGGCTGGGGCTACTGTGAGTGCTAGTCTCAGAGGCAGGTGGGGTTGGGTGCAGGGGTCCAGAGCTTTTGCAGGGCGAGTCCCGAGCCGCATTGCGGCTGGGTGGTCGCCGGTCCTCCCTGGCCGGCTCGCTCCCGTTTTTTCCTGCCTCTCCCAGCGCTCCGCAATGCAGCTCCGAGACTGCTGTGCGCGCGCCCCGGCTTGGGGCTGGGCTC
This sequence comes from Cricetulus griseus, assembly GCF_003668045.3. Lineage (NCBI taxonomy): Eukaryota > Metazoa > Chordata > Mammalia > Rodentia > Cricetidae > Cricetulus > Cricetulus griseus. The sequence continues at coordinate 114,225,924 of NC_048600.1, forward strand.
TGAGCCGAGGAACCAGTCAGCCCAGGGGATTTGAAGCTGTTAATCCAAGCGGCAGCCAGTGCCGCTTTGAGGTTAGGGTTGGCTATAAGTGCGGCACTGGTGACCCAGGCTAGAGTTGAGGTTTTTCCCTGAGGGGCTGGGGCTGGAATTTGGAGCTGACCCAGGGACTAGGTAAGGTTTGTGGCTGGGGCTGGGTTTGATGGCTAGAATCCAAATAGGACTTGGTGACCCTGACTAAGGCCAAGGATGATGCTAAGAATGGGATTGGGAAGTGGCTGGATTGGGAGCAAAACCCGATTTGGGGATTGGTGCATGTTTTGGTCGGGGAGGGCTGATGAACGAACGGGATTGACGGTAAGGCTGGGGTTAATTAGGTGTTCTGGGCCCATTTAGATTCTTAATGGGAACCCTACGCTGGAATTTTGGGATTGTGTTTAGGGGGATACTGAGTCAGGGCAGGAAGGGGAAGGAAGGATCTGGCTTTGGATCTGTAGGTCGAGGCAAAGAGTTTTACCTTAGGAGAAGGCAAGCTCCCCCCCCCCCCCGAGGGAGCAGCTGTTGCTGAAGCCTAGACTGAGGGCACCGCTTTAAGGAAGGGTTGACTCTGCCACTGGGGGCAGTGAAGAGCAGCTTCAACTGCGAAGAAGGACAACCTTTAGAAGAGGGGCCATGCTAACAAGCTCATCATCCTCTCCCCACCCCCACAGATGGCTGCAATGAGGAGCTGGTGGGGCCTCTGTATGCACGGTCCCTGGGCGCCTCCTCCTACTATGGACTCTTTACTACAGCCCGCTTTGCCCGGTTGCACGGTGAGCTTGCCCAGCCAGGGAAGGGAGGAGGATTCCAGAGAGCTGAGAGAAGATAGTGGATGGTAAAAGCCCTTGCCCTTTCTGTAGGCATCAGTGGATGGTCGCCCCGGATTGGGGACCCGAATCCCTGGCTCCAGATAGACTTAATGAAGAAGCATCGGATCCGGGCTGTGGCCACACAAGGAGCCTTTAATTCTTGGGATTGGGTCACACGTTATATGCTGCTCTACGGGGACCGTGTGGACAGCTGGACACCATTCTACCAACAAGGGCACAATGCGGTACTCTCCGTGCCCAGGCACACACACTTGGGGAGCCTCCCCTGCTCTGGGCCCTGGGCTGGGCATTAGCCTGAAGGGGAGGGGAGGGACAGCCTGAAGCACAGGTGAGGAAAACCACTCTTGAGATTTAGTCCAGCTCAGACTGTTTCTCGCCAATTACAAGGTTTAACACACTTTAGGGTAAAACCTAGGAGAGCTTCCTGAAGGTGGTGGGATTAGATTGTGCTTTGAAGAAAGAATAGGACACTCTGGACCAGGCAAACTAGTCCGTATACAATCATGGAGGCAGGGGAAGTGGAGTGAACTACCGTTTGGCAAGGTTTGAAAGCCATGGCCACCGCATGGGGAAGCTGAGGGTAGGAACTTGGTTACTACTTTTCCCAAACCCCGCAGACCTTCTTTGGTAACGTCAACGAGTCCGCGGTGGTACGCCACGATCTGCACTACCACTTCACCGCTCGCTACATCCGCATCGTACCACTGGCTTGGAACCCACGCGGCAAGATCGGCCTGCGGCTGGGCATCTACGGCTGTCCCTACAGTAAGGGTGTGGAGGTGGGGAGTGCGGGCAAGGAGCCTGAGAGGGGATAGTCTTCCTGGTCCCCCGCCTACCCACTGTCCTTCTCGCAGAGTCTGACATACTATATTTTGACGGCGATGATGCCATCTCCTACCGCTTCCCGCGAGGGGTCAGCCAGAGTCTTTGGGACGTGTTCGCATTTAGTTTCAAGACAGAGGAGAAGGATGGGCTGTTGCTGCACACCGAGGGCGCCCAGGGGGATTATGTGACGCTTGAACTTCAGGGGGCGCACCTGCTGCTGCACATGAGCCTGGGTGAGCTTGGGGGCCCCAGAGAGCTGCCCTGCCTAAGCTGGGTCTTCCCCTTTTGTAGCGCTTGATGCTAGCAAAACAGCCAGGGGGCTCGAAGTCAGGAGCACTGGATTCAGCTTACCAGTTATGTGACATTGAACAAAGCATCGTAAACACACACAAAATGATTTTGTAGCTCCTTTGCTTTTCACAACACTCCTGTGATGAGCTACAAGCAGTTATCCTATTCAGACTTTTACAGATAGCCAAAGAAGCCCGGAGAGGTTAAATGGCTGCACACTTGTCAATGGGCACCTCTCCACTCCAGGCTTTGATTGGGTACTCTGTTGGGAGCTGCTACTGGCTTGGGAGGAGGGCCTGCTGGAGCTCTCACTCTGTCCTACCATGTCCTCAGGCAGCAGCCCGATCCAACCAAGACCTGGTCACACCACGGTGAGTGTTGGCGGTGTCCTTAACGACCTAAGCTGGCACTATGTGAGGGTGGACCGATATGGCCGAGAAGCAAATCTCACTCTGGATGGTTACGTCCATCGCTTTGTGCTCAATGGCGACTTCGAGAGGCTGAATCTGGACAATGAGGTGACCAAGGGTGGGGCACCATTTTGGGGTGTCAAAATGGGTAAAGGGGGGAATCTATTCCCCATCCCACCCCCAAATGCTAGAGAGGCTTTTTTTTTTTTTTTTTTTTTTTTTTTTTTTTTGTCACTGTTCTAGTCCTCACCCCAGATCTACTATGATGGGTCTAGAAATCCAGATTTGGGAGATCAAGTAAAGTAGAAAATTGTCCCTAACCTCCTCCCACAATTCTGTGCTGTTGATAAAGTATCTAAGACAGACAACTTAACCAGTTGAAGGCCTACAGCCAACTAGTGGTGGCATTGAGGCTCAAACCTAAGAGCAAGTTTTAGCACTCTCCCTAGGGAAATGCTTTCCAAGTCTTTCTGAAAGCCGAGCCTAGTACTGTGGAAAGGGTACTTACTTTGCATGCGCCCAGGAAAAGTAGGTGCTCCCCCAAGCCCAGGGAAACTTCTTTTCACCTGCTCCCCACAGATATTCATCGGGGGTCTGGTGGGCGCAGCGCGTAAGAACCTGGCCTACCGGCATAACTTCCGTGGCTGCATAGAAAATGTGATCTACAACCGGATCAACATCGCCGACCTCGCAGTGCAAGGCCATTCGCGGATCACCTTCGAGGCTAGTGGGCAGGGGGTTCCGGGAAGACAGGGGCGCTAAAGTCACTTGGAAAGCCAAGAGGTTTGGTTTGGGATGAGATCCACTCTCGACAATCAGATTCTCAGGCGTAGGGAGGAGTACCAAGAAGTCAGAGATTAAAGTACCATTCACCCTTTAGTTAAGAAGCTGTGAACCTCAGGATGGTGGTGATGCACACCTTTTATCTCACCACTGGGGAGGCAGGTGGATCTCTGTGGGTTCAAGGCCAGCCTGGTCTATAGAGCGCGTTCCAGGACAGCTAGGACTACACAGAGAATCCCTGTCTTGAAAAACAAACAACAAACAAAACAAAGAAGCTGAGAACCGGTCCAGGTCCAGTTGCCTCATTAGTTAGCAGATGAGGAAAACGAGGTGCAGAGGCTGGGAGCAGTTTGACCAGGAGCACGTGACTCCGGAGTGACAGGGTAAGGACTTGAACTGGAAGTCTTTTGATCAGCTCTCCTCTTTGGTCAGCTCTGGGTTAGGTGCACATGCTAAATTCAGGGCTAAATTCGACTTGTGCTGTATTTGCCCTTAACACTACAAGAGAGGAAATTTTTTTGCTTTGCGGATAGTGGAATCAGTGATAAAAAGCTCTCAAGGAGCAGAGTCCTCAGGGCAGGCTTGTTTGGGCCCCTTCCACATCACAAGGGATGGGAAGGGTCTTGGCTGGAGGTCTTAACTCCACTCTGGACTGGGTCTCAATCCAGTGAGAATATTAACGGCGCATACATTACCCCGTGTCCTGATGCATCCATCCATTCCCTTCTAGGGTAATGTGGCTTTCCGTTGCTTGGATCCCGTCCCTCACCCCATCAACTTTGGAGGCCCTCACAACTTCGTCCAAGTGCCTGGTTTTCCTCGCCGTGGCCGCTTTGCAGTCTCCTTTCGCTTCCGCACCTGGGACCTCACCGGGCTGCTCCTTTACTCTCGTTTGGGGGATGGGCTGGGTCACGTGGAGCTGATGCTTAGCGAAGGGCAGGTCAACGTATCCATCGCCCAGACTGGCCGCAAGAAACTTCAGTTTGCTGCTGGTGAGAGGCTCTGGGAGGCACGAGCAGGCTAGAGAAGGGTGAGATCCGGAAGAAACAGACATTCTCCGCTTCTGGGGGATTCCTGGAGATATTTGCCAGTTATTTCCAGCTTTGCACACTATGTCAACTTTGCACAGCCAGAAGGGGTGTCACTGCACAGGGAGAGAACTGTAACAATGGGGTGCACTTAGACTGCTGTTGGGACCAGACTAGGGCTGCTGCTTCTCCACTCAACATTTCCCCCGAACAGTGGTGGTGAACGCCTTTAATCCCAGCACTAGGGAAGCCCAGGCAGATGAATCTCTGAGAGTTCGAGGCCAGCCTGGTCTACAGAGCGAGTGCCAGGATAGGCTCCAAAGCTACAGAGAAACCCTGTCTCGAGAAAACAAAACTCAGCAAACAAACAAAAAGAACATCTTCTCACTGGGTGTGTGTGTGTGTGTGTGTGTGTGTGTGTGTGTGTGTGTGGTTTTATGTGATTTACGCCTGTAATCCCAGCATCTGGGAGGCCAAGGTAGGAAAACCTCAAGTTTGAGGCCAGTCAGGGCTACATAGTGAGTGCCAGGCCTGCCTGAGACCCTGTATCAAAAACACAACGAGGGGCTGGGAACCCAACTTCTGTGCTGTCCGAGAACAGTAAGGTTAGCTACTGAACAGCTCTCCAGCCCCTGTAACTCCAACTCAGGGGCTCCAACTCCCTCTTCTGGCTCCCCAAAGTACTGCACTCATGCACACAATTAAAAAGCAAACAAAACAAAACAAAACAAAAACCCAAAAAACAAAAAAACTTAAAGACCACCCCTCCACACACCAATCTTCTCTTATTCTGGCTACTGCTTCTACCCACTCACACCATCATCCTCCTTTCTTGTCAGGGTACCGCCTGAATGATGGCTTCTGGCATGAGGTGAACTTTGTGGCACAGGAAAACCACGCAGTCATCAGTATTGATGATGTGGAGGGGGCGGAGGTCAGGGTCTCATCCCCACTGCTGATCCGAACGGGGACTTCATACTTCTTTGGCGGTAAATGGGGGAGGGGCAACTTTGCCCTGTCTCTGGGTGGGAAGGTCCTATCTCTCTGATAGGGCCACATCAGAGTATTGAAGGGACCAAACTCTGTTTCACCTTTGGGACTGTGGGGTGTAGGTCATTAGCAATTATTTGTACTTTGGTTCTAGCATCCTTTCTTCATTTATGCATGGCTCCCTCTTGGCATTTTCCCAAGGAGGGTCTCTGGGTTCTCTCCTGGGAAGGGCCTTATACATGTGGTTGCTCCAGGTTGTCCCAAACCAGCCAGTCGATGGGGCTGCCACTCCAACCAGACAGCATTTCATGGCTGTATGGAACTGCTCAAGGTGGATGGTCAGCTGGTCAACCTGACTCTGGTGGAGTTCCGAAGGCTTGGCTACTTTGCCGAGGTCCTCTTTGACACATGTGGCATCACAGACAGGTATCTACAAGGTCATCTCCCTAACAAGTGACTCTGTGTAACAGCCCTGGCTGTCCCGGAACTTGCTTTGTAGACCAGGCTGGCCTCGAACTCACTGGAGATCTGCTTGTCTCTGCCTCCCAAGTGCTGGGATTAAAGGTGTGCGCCACCACCGCCTGAGTGGCTTTTTCTTTTTAAAATAATCTCTCTTCTCCTTATGTCAGCACCCACACACACACACACAGATTTTTATTCCTTGACCTCTGACCTCTTTCCTATTTCTTCCTATAAAGTTACAGGTGCCCAGAATTGAAAGAAAGTTTCTATTCAGTCCTAAGGTTTCTGTCTGACAGGGTCTGGGTACTTTCCCTTCTTTTGGGAGAAAACTTGAATGACCTTCTTTCAAGCCTCCTTCCATTGGTGTTGACCCCTTGCCCAGATGCAGCCCTAACATGTGCGAGCATGATGGACGTTGCTACCAGTCTTGGGATGACTTCATCTGCTACTGTGAACTCACTGGCTACAAGGGAGTTACCTGCCATGAACGTAAGCTGGATGGTGGAGTCGGGAAAAGGTTGTTGGGGATCAGAAAGCTGCTAAGATGGTACAGATGACCACTCTTCCAGCTCCACAGTGGCCTGCTTACCCCCTTTAGCTTTGTATAAGGAATCTTGTGAGGCCTATCGACTCAGTGGGAAAACTTCTGGAAACTTCACCATTGATCCTGACGGCAGTGGACCTTTGAAGCCATTTGTAGTATATTGTGATATCCGAGGTAAGTGGCTTTGATGGGTGGGGGTGGAGGAATGACCAGCCAATGCACAAGATGCCGGGGTCAGGGAAACTGTAGGAGGAGACAAGATGAAACGGTAGTTGGAGTAAAGGACAGTGTGGAAGGGAGACGCCTAAAATTTTGTAATGTAGCTAGCCTTACAGTTAAATTCCATCTTTGGGCCATTCCAGCTGCCTCCCCCTCCCCCCAAGGTGGAAGGCCCAAGGCTGGGCTGCAGTGAAGTGTCTGACCACTTTTATTAGCTTTAGGTGGCAGTTGGGTTGGTGGGTTGTTAAGGAGGGAGACTGCCAATGTTCATATCCAGGCAGAGCTCTGTAACCTCTCTTCCAGAGAACCGAGCATGGACAGTTGTGCGGCATGACCGGCTGTGGACAACTCGAGTGACAGGTTCCAGCATGGATCGTCCCTTTCTGGGGGCCATCCAGTACTGGAATGCCTCCTGGGAGGAAGTCAGTGCTCTGGCCAATGCTTCCCAGCACTGCGAGCAGTGGATCGAGTTCTCCTGCTACAATTCCCGGCTGCTCAATACTGCAGGTTGAGCCTGGCAGCAGGGAGGGCAAGGCATAGCTGGAGGAGAGCCTTGGGAGGGGGTGAGGAGCTGCAGGAGTCAAACAGGGTCAGGGCTGCTTGCACCTGGGTATGAGGAACCCAGAGGCTAATGGAAGGGCAGGGCCTGGAAGCTGCTTGGCATCTTCCCCAGGAGGCTACCCCTACAGCTTTTGGATTGGCCGAAATGAGGAGCAGCACTTTTACTGGGGAGGCTCTCAGCCTGGGATCCAACGCTGTGCCTGTGGACTGGACCGGAGCTGTGTGGACCCTGCCCTGCACTGCAATTGTGATGCCGACCAGCCACAGTGGTGAGGGGACCGGAGGGCGGGGTTTCCAGGACTCTAGGGGCCACTGAGAGGCAGGGTTGAGTCACTGTATCCTGTTTCCACAGGAGAACGGACAAGGGGCTGCTGACCTTCGTGGACCATCTGCCTGTCACTCAGATAGTGGTAGGGGATACGAACCGGACCAGTTCTGAAGCTCAGTTCTTCCTGAGGCCTCTGCGCTGTTATGGGGACCGTGAGTGGCAGACTCCTTTGGTGTACCCTTCCAGCATTCACTGTTTCCAAAACCTACATCACCTGGCCCATTGGAGCTCTCTGGGTCACGTGACCAGACACTCCTACTGTGATCTGACCCTTACCTTCATGGTTCTTCTGCACCTTACTCTTCAGTCTCCCTAACTCTCCCTGCTCTGTCCTCCCAGCCTCCTGCCCACTGAGGTTCCTTTACTGCCCCACCCTCCATTTCCTTAACAAGGCTTTCCTTGCTGTTTTTGCAGGCAATTCCTGGAACACTATCTCCTTCCACACCGGAGCTGCACTGCGCTTTCCCCCAATCCGTGCCAACCACAGCCTGGATGTCTCTTTCTACTTTAGGACCTCAGCTCCCTCAGGAGTCTTTCTAGAGAACATGGGGGGCCCTTTCTGCCAGTGGCGCCGACCTTATGTGCGAGTGGAACTCAACAGTGAGTATGCAGACTAGGAGGGGTGTGGGTAGATGGAGAGGACTAAGGAGGCCGCTATGGAACAAGACAGTCAGTCAACCCTTTTGAGAGATGGCAGGTCTGAGATGACTCTGGACCCCAGACTTACTGTCTTGATGTCTGGCTATGTGACCATAGCCACGCTGGCACATGCTTTGCTTCGGGGAAGAAGGGAGATAGGCTCGTGAGGGCTCAGTCATCCCTAGCTATGCTTCTACCCTGAGCATGTGAGCTGGGAAGTTGATTCCAGTTAATCTGTAAATTGGGGAAACAGGTTGTGTGGTTTTAAGCCATTTGTAGGTTTTGGACAAAGTGGAGGACTATTTAAAGGGTGTCCCTTAGGTGAGGAGAGAGATTGTATTTGGGAAAGAATGCTGTAAGGGATCTTGGTGGTCTGAACCCCCTTTCTCCCTCTAACCCACTGTCATGCTGTCTAGCATCCCGGGATATAGTCTTTGCCTTTGATATCGGCAATGGGGATGAGAACCTGACAGTACACTCAGATGACTTTGAGTTCAACGATGATGAGTGGCATTTGGTCCGGGCTGAAATCAATGTGAAGCAGGCCCGGCTGCGCGTGGACCATCGGCCCTGGGTGCTACGGCCCATGCCCCTGCAGACCTACATCTGGCTAGAGTATGACCAGCCCCTCTATGTTGGTGAGCAGCAACCCAGGGGCAGGGAGAGAGCCTCCATGACACTCTTACACTCTCATTGGTCATGCTCCATGTTTCCGGGAAGCCCGTGTTTCAATCTTCTCTGTCCCAGAGTGAGCCAAGGGGCACTCTCCAGTCCCTTATATCCTAGTCTGTCCTCCTAGTTCTCCTGCCTCCCTTCCCACTCAATATTTAATCCTATCGTGGACGCTTCAGTCATTCTGGGTGAGGTCTTGGAATGCCCTACCTTTGAGCCACACCTCCCAACCTCTCCATTTATTCCTGACCAGGATCTGCAGAGCTTAAGAGGCGCCCTTTTGTGGGCTGCTTGCGGGCCATGCGTCTGAACGGAGTGACTTTGAACCTGGAGGGCCGTGCCAATGCCTCTGAGGGCACCTTCCCCAACTGTACGGGCCACTGCACCCATCCCCGGTTTCCCTGTTTCCATGGAGGACGCTGCGTAGAGCGATACAGCTACTACACCTGTGACTGTGACCTCACGGCTTTTGATGGGCCATATTGCAATCATGGTCGGTGCTGCTGGTTATGGGGGGCAGCATGGAGCCTTAGGGCATGATGGGAGGTCAGAGGAAAGGGAAGAGATGGGAACGGGAGTCAGTACTTTGGAAAGTTAGATTTGCTAGTAAACTTCTGAGCTCTTAAATGGGGCAATCTGAAGATGCTGGCTGACTCCAAAGGCATAAAGGAAAGGGGAGTGATGATGGAGCTAGCTGATGCTACAAGAGCCCCAGCATTAAGCAAATAATTTTCCTACCTACCACTATCGTCAAGGTCACACAGGTTGCTCCCATACCCCATGCACATCTACTTTGTGTGTGTGTGTGTGTGTGTGTGTGTGTGTGTGTGTGTGTGTGTGTGTGTGTGTGCACCTGTGTGGAAGCCAGAGGTCAACCTCAGGTATTGTTTCTTAGGTGTATCTGCCTTGTGTTTTCAAACAGGGTCTCTCACTGAGACCTGAAACTCACCAATTAGATAGGCTAGCTAGCTGGACAGTGAGCCCCAAAGATCGTCTTGCTGCTGCCTCTCCAGCAAATGGATTACAAGTGTGTGCCATCACACCTAGCTTTTTGTGTAGGCACCAGGAACCGAATTCATGTCCTCATGCTTGCACAGCAAGCACTAACATTTAGCTATAGTATTGACTTTGGCTTCACAGTGCATTTTTGCCCCCTGCCATTTCCTGTCTGACCTATCACTGCATTCCCAAAACATGTGTACAAGCTGACTCTTGGTTGAGGTGAGCCTTGAAATTCATTATACCCAGACTACATTTTCCCCAAGGCTGGCCCAAGGTAATCATGGGGACAGTTGGGTGACTGTGGTAAAGTCTAGTGGTCTAGGGAGATTCAGGGAAATACAAATAATAACACATAATTCCATGGAGTCAGGGTATTTCTTGTTTTTAAAATATTTTTTGGAGTCGATATTTCAATTCTAATCTGGGCCCTCCACATAAACTGTGTGTCCTTGGGGAAGTCATACTCATTTTTTAAATTTATTTTTATTTTATGTGCACTGATGTTTTGCCTGCATGCATGTCTATGTGAGGATGTCAGAAGCCTTGGAACTGGAGTTACAGACAGGTGTGAGCTTCCATGTAGGTGCTGAGAATTGAACCCTGGGTCCTCTGGAAGAGCCATCAGTGCTTTTAATTGTTGAGCCATCTCTAACCTGTTACTACCCATCTTTAGGCTTAAATTCCCTTGCCTATAAAATGCATGGGTGAGACTGGGTTATCTTTCAGGGTTCTCATACCATTATTCTTCTGTTTAGTGCTAGATGGGGGTGGTACAGACCTATAATCCCAGCACTTGAAGCGCTGAGGCAGAAGGATTGTAAATTTGAGGTACAAAGTTAGACAGAAAGATTGTAAATTTGGGCTACAAAGTAAGACAATGCCTCCAAAACTGAAAGAAAAACAATCCTACTAAAAGTAAATAGTGGCAGATACTAAAAGTGTGTGCATGCGTTGGTAACATAAAAAAACCCTTTGAGCTTGTGACTAAGACATCTGGAGACTTCACCTTGATATCTTTGCTTCAGATATTGGTGGATTCTTTGAAACTGGCACATGGATGCGCTATAACCTCCAGTCTGCACTGCGCTCTGCAGCCCAGGAGTTCTCCCACATGCTGAGCAGACCCGTACCAGGCTATGAGCCTGGCTATATTCCAGGCTATGACACCCCAGGTTATGTGCCTGGCTACCATGGCCCTGGGTACCGCTTGCCCGACTATCCCAGGCCTGGGCGGCCTGTGCCGGGGTATCGGGGGCCTGTGTACAATGTTACTGGAGAGGAGGTCTCCTTTAGCTTCAGCACTAGCTCTGCTCCTGCAGTCCTCCTGTATGTCAGCTCCTTTGTACGTGACTACATGGCTGTGCTCATCAAGGAAGACGGTAAGTTCTCCATGGCGCTCTTCCTCCAGGTGTCCAAATTCCCATTGCTATTGATTGACTAATGACTAATCCAGTCCTTTGGAAGATAGGGATTGTGAGAGCTGAGAGAAGACCCCATGTTCTTCCTCCCACCCCACAGGGACCCTCCAGCTTCGGTATCAGTTGGGCACCAGTCCCTACGTGTACCAGCTAACCACTCGGCCAGTGACTGATGGCCAGCCCCACAGTGTCAACATCACACGGGTCTACCGAAACCTCTTCATCCAGGTACGGGTGGAAGGGGATGGGCCAGTTAAGTAACATCTTCATGATCATGGGTGTGGCACAGCCAAGAAAATGTCAAACGGTTACACACGTCTGAAGCACAGTTTAGTATATGAGGGATTTTGACATTTGTCACCTCCTGTGACACAGCTCTGTGAAGTAGTTTGTGGTTGGCAGTTATTCTGAGCTCCATTTTACGACCCAGTAAACAGGGAAAGCCAAGCATTTTTCTCAAAGTCAAACCACCAGGGGCTGGGGATGTGGCTTGGCTGGTAGAGTGCTCGCCTAACATGCACGACGTCCTGGAGTCCTGGCTTCCGTCTGCAGCACTGCATAGACTGGGTGTGGAATCTCAGGGTGCTGGAGGCTGAGGAGAAGGGTCAGAAGTTTGAGGTCATCCCTGGCTACATGGCAAGCTTGAGGACATCGTGGGTTACGTGAGACCCTGTATCAAAGTGTGTGTGGGGAGGGAGGGGATGTGGTTCTGGTGAGATGGCTCAGTGTGTAAAAGCGTAAACCTGATAACCAGAGTTTGATCCTGAGATCCATGCTGTGAAAGGAGAGAAATGACTCCTGCATGTTGTTATCTGAACTCCAGACCCTGTTAAAAAAAGAAAATGTGTAGCTGGATGTGGTGTAGCACGCCTTTAATCCCAGCAGCCGGGAGGCAGAGGCAGGTGGATCTCTGAGTTTGAAGTCAGTCTGACCTATTTTTGGGACAGGGTCTCTACATAGCCCTGGCTGTCCAGGACAGCCAGGGCTATGTAGAGACCCTGTCCCAAAAAATAAAATGTGAGAAGAAAAAAAAAAGTCAAACTACTAGTAAACTGCAAAATCAGGGGTCAAAACCAGATTGTTTGAGCCATGTGTCAAACCCTCCCTCTGGGCCCAGGGGTTGTTCCTTTGGGTAGAGTGAATTCCTCTCTGGTCTTGGCTGTGTCCATCCAGGGCTTCCCTCCCTCCCCCCTCAGGTGGACTACTTCCCGTTGACAGAACAGAAGTTCTCTCTGCTGGTGGACAGCCAGCTGGACTCACCCAAGGCCTTATATCTGGGGCGTGTGATGGGTAAGCTGCTCGTGTGAGTCTGAGGCAAGTTTCGGATGAGGCTCCTGAGTACAGTGAGGAAGTCGAGGGAATGCAGGGTGGGTAAGAGAGACAGACGATGGAAGAAGAGGGGCAGGGCTCTGGGCGTCCCAAATACCTCTTTCTGGGTCTGCCTCTCCCTCAGAGACAGGAGTCATTGACCCAGAGATCCAGCGGTACAACACTCCAGGTTTCTCAGGCTGCCTGTCTGGTGTCCGGTTCAACAATGTGGCTCCCCTCAAGACCCATTTCCGAACGCCGCGCCCCATGACTGCTGAGCTAGCGGAGGCCATGAGGGTTCAGGGAGAGCTGTCAGAATCTAACTGTGGAGCTATGCCACGCCTTGTCTCAGAGGTGCCACCGGAGCTTGATCCCTGGTACCTGCCCCCAGGTAAATCCCTGGACACAGGAACACAGACAAAAGGAGGGAGGGGCAACAGTGATGGGGAAATGGCTCTGAACACAGAGGTGATGTCTCCTAACCAGCCCTTTCTTTCTCCATTTTAGATTTCCCATACTACCATGATGACGGATGGGTGGCCATACTCTTAGGCTGTGAGTACTACTGACTACTAACCTGACTTTTCCAAGACCACCCTGTCAGCTTCCCTCCTGGGTCCTGTCCTCAGTGCTAGATGGGAGATGAAGGGTGAGACAGGCTATGCCGACATCAGCATATAATTGGGCGGAGACTTAATATTTGAGGCAGCTATAAATTTTTAATTGAAATGAAATATTAAAATGCAGCCATAGTTACAGGATGAGGAAACAGAGATGCAGTATCATCTACTAAATGAGAGATTGGAGAAGCTGTCAGAGATATGGAAAGAGTAAAGTGGGCAGGGGATAAGCCAGGAATTGAGACCTAGACACAGGGATGGCCCGACACCACCATACTCTACACACAGTTGTACACGGTGCTTTTGCCTGAGTGTCTATGTGTGTACCCCAAAGACCTTCCTTGAGTTGTTCCTTTTTTCCATCCAGTTTTGGTGGCCTTCCTGCTGCTGGGGCTTGTGGGAATGCTGGTGCTCTTCTACCTGCAAAATCATCGCTACAAGGGCTCCTACCACACCAACGAGCCCAAGGCCAGCCACGATTACCATCCTGGCAGCAAAACTCCCCTTCCTCCTTCAGGCCCTGCCCAGGCCCCTGCTCCTACTCCAGCTCCCACCCAGGTTCCAGCCCCAGCCCCAGCCCCAGCCCCAGCCCCAGCCCCAGCCCCAGCCCCAGCCTCTGGTCCGGGCCCCAGGGACCAGAACCTTCCCCAGATCTTGGAGGAGTCCAGGTCTGAATGAGTCATAAGGGCTTCAGGGACCAAGTCCAACTCCTCTAAGTCCCCCCAACTCCTTCCTTTCCCATATCCTGCCAGGGACATTTGGCTCTTCTTAGCAGGCTCTGTTCACCGGGAGGATTCCCCTCTTGCCAAGTTCGGTGGGCAGAGCTACAGATGGGACCAAAGGGAGTGGCCAAGCCTCACTGCCTAAACCAATGCCCTGCTTACCCCTTTCCCCCAGGCTCCTGGCTGTTGGCCGGCCCCACAGGAAAAGCCCCATGGGGCTGAGACAGGCCTTTCCTGCCATCTCTGTCCCAGCTGCTGCTGGCAGGGATTAACAACGGAGGGCAGGGGCGATGAATTGCCTCCCTTCCTGTGCACTGTCAGCAGGGACAGATGTGGGGATTGCAGGACTGCACAGGGCATGGGGGGGAGGAGGCTGCTAAAACACATCCCCAAGCCTCCCCCCCTGCCCTGCTCACCGGCTGTCTTCCATCTGCTTCCTCTCGGCTGGGGGTGAGGACAGACTTCATCACTGTCCCCACCTCACCCCACCCCCCTTCTGTTTTTTACAGAGACCAAGAGGCCTCAGTTTAGCACTTTAGTACCTCCGCTGCTTCACACGCTTTAGCCAAAGCCATAAAAAGCCTGCAAGTAGAAAAAATAATGCAGACACCTTGCCTAGCTAGCCCTCTACTCTTCCACCCTTTTCCAAAATATGCAATAGCCTTGGTGCCTGTCCCCCCTTCAATGCATGAGGAACCCACTTCCCTCTGCTCAGAGACGCTGCTGTTTGCCCAGGAGGTCATATTCTTTATATATATTTTTGGTTGCGGTCTCTCTCTAGAGAAACTATATATTATTCTAATTTTTAAATTATGTTTATATATAAAAAGAACTCAGTGGGCTGTCCTGTGCTGTGCTGAGTCTGTGGTAAGCGCCTTCCATGCTGGATGTCTCCTGAGTCCTGCCAGCCACTCACCAACTTGCTGGGCCTCCACTCAAAGTCAGGGCAGAGCCCGCTGTGCCCTCACCTGAGCAGGTCCAATAAAGCAGAGTGGTGGAGCCCCAGTCTGTGTGTGGTCACTAACATCATGGTCAAGGGATAAACAGAGTTGGTTTTTGTTTTGTTGATTGCTTCCCACTAAATATTTAACTCATGAGGAATGAAGTGTTTTTAAGGGAACTACTCTGAAAGCTTAGAAATTTCTAGTCCCCAAAACCTATGTATATAAAGTGGGCGGTATACACCTTTAATCCTACCACTCAGGAGGCAGAGGCAGGTGGATCTGAGTTCAAGCCCAGCCTGGTCTAAGAGCCAGTTCCAGGACAGCCAAGGCTACATAGAGACCTTGTCCCTAAAACCAAAGCCCAATCTATGCACCCACCAATGGCTTCACCCTGGTCACTCTCCCAGCCCCCTAGACCTCAGAGGATAGTGGGGATCAGAGAGCTGAAGTTTCTGCCCAGTCTGCTTCCATGCCACCACCCCTGGTCTTTCCAGCCCAAGCACACAGGACACAACTAACCAGAATGGATTCTAACACTTTATTAGGTAAGAGGTCACAAGCCACAGGACTTTAAAGTGCAAGAAATTCACTGGCGATAAAGCCACATGTACACCAGCTCCTCACCAGTCCACACCACCTCTCTGTGTCCATCATCTTACACGAGGTGGAGCAGAAGTGGAGAGGAGGGTTGGGACCCGTCATTAAAAATAGAGGGCAGCGGGGACCGGGAATGGCGGCTGGAGGAGCCTGCTGAGGGAAGGCTGGGGTCAACCTAGAACCAACATCTTTTAAAGCACTCCACACAGCCAGGCCCTTGTCCGCCTGTCTCTGGTTTCCCCAGAGAATTAATGGGTAATTCAGAGCCTACAGTTAGGCTTGAGGGTATCCCTGATACACATAGTAGACACAAACCACCGGCAGCTGTCAATTTCAGAATTGTGATGGGGGCTGGCCCAACTGGGGCCTAGGGAGAAGCTACTGTCAGGAGCTGTTGGGTGTGTGCTGTGTGAGGTACCTGTACCTATCAGTGTGGTGAGGGGGTGTGTATATGCACAAGCATGCAAGTCCCATGCAAATTCCTAAGAGGCAGTATGGCCAAAGGAGCCTGGCTTCTTTGGTGGGACAAACACTGACTGGTCCATAGGAGAAGCTCTGGTTTCAACACTCCATAGGCCAGTCTGTACCTACCCAGGTCCTTTCTACCCAGAACCATGCTCCAATTCTCAGCACACCAGACCCCAGGCAGCTGTGCTGACTATAGCTTTAGTACTTGTGGCAAGTCACCTCTTCCTGCTTCTCTCAGGGGACAGAACTGGAAAATCTTCCACTCTCCTCTTTCTTCCTTCAGAAGTGGGATTTGGGCAGGAAACCCAGAGACCTTGGCTCAAACTCCACTGCAATCTATAGACCTTCTAAAAGAAAGTTAAAGTGCTTTGTTCTGTATAAATCTCAGAGAACGAGTCTGCCCCGCACTGTGATGCCCTCTTCAATGTGCAATGGCACCTCTCACCCACCTTTGAACACTTCCAACAGTAGGTACTCCAGACAGAGTAAAGCACACCAGCAAACCTCTCCCTCTCTAGTCTAGACTAGACCCAGCTATCCTGAAGAAAGAAGCAAAGCTGCTCTGTGGACCTAGCTCTGAGGAACGGAAGAAAAGCCTGAGGACAACTGCAGCTTAGTGACCCAGTGTACTTACTCTCAGCCAGGCACAGCCCACACTCAGCAGCCTAGGCCCACTGCCACTGAGCCAGAACTTTGGAAGGAGCTGGGTCACTGGTGCCTGCTAGGAGTCTGAAAAAGCCCTTCTCTCCCCATAGTCTATAGGACAGGCTTTTCCAAGCCTCTTGAGCCCAGCTTCTGGCTGTCTCTCCCTCTGTCCACAGGAGGGTGGCACTTAGCATTTCCTCCTGCAGCCTGAAGTTTCTGCTTTCATCTCACAGAGACACACTTCCCTCTGAGTTCTGTCCATAATGCCTGTCAGGCTTGCCTCTAACCCTGAGCACCTGTAGGCTCCAGGGACCTGGTTTCACTTAGCCAGCCTGACAGTCAGTGACACAAGGACTCTTGATTGGGAAAACTAAAATGGTGGTGCTGGTTGATTCCTGAGGCCCACGGTTTGGGAGCTGAGGAGAAACAAGTCTCAATACCCACCCAGCCCATGGGGAGGCTCAGTTTCTCACATCTGAGCTCTCCTAGACCAGGTCTTCACCACCTGTTTCCCTTCTCACTGAGGCAGTGTCTCCTTGGGATACAGTGGAGGTCTAGTTACACACGAGTGGGTGGGTGTTCTCAGCATGGAAGACATTGCAGGAGCTGGAGCAGCAGTGGTGTGTGCCTGAAGCCACAGCACTGTCACAGGGCCCAGAGGGCTAGAAGACGTCGGTCTCCCTCTCGATGCCCACATACTTGAGGGCATCAGCTTGGCTGTACCTATCCCAGAGCGAGGAGGAGGAACAAGGTTACTCTGTGATTTTAAGATGGGGTCCCCTCCTGTTCACTTCCTCCCAGTTCCTAGCAGCCATCTGTAATGCCCTGGTTGAGATGAGCAAGGGCAACTACAGACCATCTCCTCCACCCACTGTGGCTACTGCAAGCCCCAAAGCAATTCTGACAGTCACTTCTGCCTCATTCCCACCACCTCACCTATAGTCAAAGAAGAGCTCTTCGCCAGCCTGAATCGCTCTCTTGGCAAAGATCCCAATGCGGTGGTCTCCATTCACCATGACCACTGCAAAGAGGAGAGGACAAGGCTGGGCGGGCTCACTGTCTCCTAGTCACTCTGCACTGCAAGCCTGTGCTGGGATTCTGGGCTGATTGTCTCCAAATTCCCAGTAGAATCAAATGGAAGTAGAATTTAATTATGACGGCTCTCATCTCTGTTTTTGAATCTGCTATTGTAGCCAATGACTTTGGGGAAAACAGTGACCTTTAAATCACAATTGTGGGAAAGCATTTTTAATTCGGTCAGTGAAAAAAAAAAAAGAAGTAAATTATGAGAGTGAGAGGCCTAAAATGATGTCAGATATTAATCACGAGTACCCTTGCAAAAACCGGGCAGCAGTGGAGCACGCCTTTAATCCTGGCACTCAGAAGGGAGAGGCAGACAGAGCTCTGAGTTTGAGGCCAGTCTGGTCTACAAAGCTAGTTCTAGGACAGCCAGAGATAGACAGAGAAACCCTGTCTCAAAACAACAACAACAAACAAAAATTTTAAAAAGTCAAATGATGGATAAAATCATAGTGCATGAGGTATTTAGCCCACCCCACTTCCTAGGCTACTGAAGGCTCACTCACCTTTGGCATAACAGTTGGGGTTCACTGAATGATTTGCAAAGCGAATTTTGTTTCCTTTCCGGGTAGCATCCACTACAAAATCTATATGACATAAATCAAAGAAAATCGTGAGTGTCCCAAGAAACTTTATACTTTTTTTTTTTCTTCTGGGGGGACGGATGGACAGACAAGGTCTAGTTCTGTGGCCCAGGATAGCCTAGAACAGATGGCATAATGCTCATGCCTTAGCCTCCTCTAGTGCAATGATTATAGGTATGTGCCACCATGCCCCTTTTTGTTTGTTTGTTGGAAACAGGATCTCTACTTGCAGCTCAGGCTGGCCTCAAATCTGTGGTATTTCTCTTGTCCCAGGCTCTCAAGTGCTGGGATTAGGTATGAACCATGTGCCCGGCTTCAATTCCACACTTTAGCTCTAGTTTAAAATCAGTTAAGTGGTAACAGAAACAATTTAGTCCGATGGGACTGTGAGCCCAGAATAGTAACAGGAGACGGGAAAGGCGCATGGCCTGCCTCCTTACTCCCACCTACTGGGTAGGGAAACTTCTCAAGTGGAAGTGCCCAGCGTTCCCATTCCAAACACAACTCAGAAATGAAGCAGAGCCTGGGGGGCTTCCAAGTTCAACCACAGCACTTTGCTTGAAGTATCTGTTGGAAAGATTCGGTCTGATTTGAACCTGGACTACAGCAGAGGCTGCTTCATGGAAAGACTCGCACATCATCACCACCCTGACATAAAAGGGAGGCCACGCCATACCGTTGTTGAGGTTGAAGAGGAAGCTGGACATATATTTATCATAGACTTTCCCTCGCCGATCAGCCTCATCCTGAGAGATGAGCTGGAGGAGTAGACAAGGAACAAGAGGATGTCAGGCTGCCTGCTCAAGGTATACCTGTCTGAGCTGGGAGAGGCAGTGTAGGACAGCAAGCTCAGGCTACACTAGTCCCATCTCTACCCAGGCTGACCAGGGTGAAGGCTGGGGAGAGCCAGACACCAATGCTTGACAAACAGTGGTTTGTTTCAGGACTACAAACAGTTCTGTGGGATTCCCTGAGAGGCCACATGAAAACTGGGCTGAGTTATTTAGAGATTAACTCACAGAAGTCTAACCCACAGAAAATCAGAGAGCTTCTTGTCAGTACCTTCCCAGTAAGAATGTGGGCTGAACCTGGAACACTCACCTCACCACAATATTCAGAAATGAATTCATTCTTCTGCACAGACTCCTTGATGAAGGTGCCCCATCCGGCCACATCGGAAGGGGCCAGCAGCAGGTGCTGGGGGAGAGGGAGGCAAGCCTTAGACGGCAGGGTGGGTATGAGTGGGTGGGAGTGCTACATGTGCACGTGTGGAAAGAACTACCAACTGTCAGGGGAACCTGAAAACAGAGACAGTCTAAACCATTCTGCTCAGGGGGCGGGAGGTGGGGGGTGGGGCAGACAAGAACCGAAGTGGTAAAGGAAACAGGACACTCTCCTCCTCTCCCTTGGGGACCTCCCCGGCTGAGTCTGGGCATATACTTCAATGTAGGAGGCAGAAGGAGCAACACTGGGGTTAGGGGTGGAGTCCAGTGGTAAAGGGCTGGTCTCCCATTACAAAGTCTGAGACTCCAACCCAACACCAGAGAACGGAATGTAAGCATCCTTTAGGTAGGATCGAAAATTTGATTAATTTGACCACTGACAAAATTTGTCAAGCACTTTCACATATAAATCCTCCAAGGAGCCAAAGGACCAAGGACACCTGGGACCATGGACCCAGGAAAAGGCCTCACCTTTTTGAGGCCACGCTGGATGCTGCAGTTTTTGCAAGATACCACCTTGCAGTCCCAGTGCTCTGAGGCCCCACAGGTGAGGCACAAGTCAGGGTCACACTCCCGTACTGCCAGATAGCAAGGACACTGCTTGGTATTGCACTGAGTCTTACAGCGACAACCAGGAAAACGATTCTGGCCTGGGTGGGGAGATGAGGATGGTTAGGAAGCAGGCCCACACCGATGCAGGTCAGACTGAGGAACAGCAGAGAAGTAAATGTGACATGTTCAAGAACCCTTGGCAGAACAGACGGAGGGTCCTTCCCCTGAACATCTGGCCTTTCCCTTCGACAATGAAGTACCTCCTTCAGGGCTCAGGAGATTGCTCAATTGGTAAAGTTCTAACTATGTAGACATGAGAAACTGAATCCAATCCACAGAATCCACATATAAAAGCCAGGCATGGCAACACAGGAGGATTCCTGGAGCTCACTTATCAGATAGCCTTACCCTAGTAAGCAAGCCCGTAGTTCCAGTGAGAGATCCCATGTTAAAAAAAAAAAAACGAGGTTAAGTGACTCCGGAGGAATGACACCCAAGGCTGACTTCGGGCCACACATGCACAGACATGCACACTCACGAGCACGCTTACACAGTTATACAAACTATGAACTAATTCTCAACATTCAAGTCCAACAGACTTAAAAAAGCAGGTGTGACTATTTAGTGTCACATGGAGATTCCCCAACAGGGTCCCCCTCTCATCCTTGTTGACAGAATTTGCAATCAAGGTGGAGAGAACCCAGAGAAAATTAAATCAGTGCTTTTCACAGTAAATCCTCATCAAAACAAGTATCATTTTGAGAGCCGAATGCATCCGTTCTGTACCATCCTCCACCCATAGCCCTCCCCAGTATTAGCGCTTATGTGTTGTGGCTAAGATCATTATCTGTTCCTTGTTAGGTGACAATCACAGCACAGCCTGGCACTGCCTTCTGCAAGCCCAGAGGCTGCCATCAATTGCACAACCCAAAGAGGAAAGGTGAGGTGGGATCAGAAGTAAGAGCTACTTTTCTACTAACCCCCAGACTCCTGTCTCTTAGTAGATATGTATGTATGTGCACACTTATTACTTACGTATGTACATGCTTATTACTTATGTGTGTAGCGGGTCCACAGAGGCCAGAAGGCAGTGTTAGATCTCTCTGAGCTATAGTCACAGCAGTTGTGAGGGTGCCAGGAACAGAACCCAGGTTTTCTGCTTTTGACCACTTAGCCATCTCTTCAGGCCCTAACATACTGATTTTTAATTTTAATTATGTGTGTATATCTGTGGGTGACTATGTGCACCTGAGTGCAAGAGCCCTTGGAAGCCAAAAGGTGGCATCAGATCCCTTGGAGCTAAAGCTGTTATTTCCTTCTAAGCTGCCTGATATGGGTGCTGGGAACCCAGAGTTTTCTACAAGCACTTTTACCCATTCCAGCTCCTTCTACGAGATAGTCTAACTCCTCAGCTAAGTATGGTGGCACACGTCAATAATCCCAGTACTCTAGAGGCAGAGGCAGGTAGATCTCTGTGAATTTAAGGCCACCCAGGACTGCATAGTGAAACCCTGTCTCAAAACAAAACAAAAAATAACAACAAAATAAACTCTAGCTAGTATGTTGAAATAAAGGCTCTTTACCCAGCTCAATTAATATTTGTGGGGGAAAAATGTGTTCTAAAGAACTCTAGCTGGAGTGAGTATAGACAGAGTAGAGTATAAACAGAGTAGAGTCATAGGTGCAACCCCTAGAACCACAACCACTCAGTCTTCAGCTATTACACAAACATGAGGAATTCTCTATATGGGTCCGCTGTGGTGGCACATGCCCGTAATTCCAGAAGCTGAGAGGTAGGGGCAGGAGGATGAGGAGTTCAAGGTTAGGCCTGGGTTATCAAAAATTCTCAAAATCCCAAAAGACTTCGCTGTGTATATTCTTTTTCTTTTCTTCAAACTTTTACAAAAATTCTATGTATTTAGTGGGTGTGTACAGAGATGTAGACACACCCTGCCATTCACGTGTGTGGAGATAAGAGGACAGACAACGCAGGAAGCAGTTCTCTCTGTCCATCATGTGGTTCCAGGGATCTAAGCCAGGCTTCCTGGCAAGTTTGTTTTGCTGCCTTTACCTGCTGAACCACCTCACCAGCCCTCCTTCTTTTTTCTCTTTCCCCCTCTTCCCCCTCTTGTGAGGCAGGGTTTTAGTCTAGGTCCAAGTGATTCACCTGCCTTTCTTGCAATGCTAGAGATATGTATGTATGTAGGTAGGTAGGTAGGTAACACTGCATCCAGATAAACAAATCTGCAGGTGATAGCGGTTGTGGAAACATGATTTCATTAGTAGCACAGGTTGGCCTTGAACTCTGATCCTCCTGCCTCAGACTCCCAGAGTAGAATTCCAGACCTAGTTAGTTACATACTACCATGCTCAACCCATATAACCTTTTTTTCCCACTTTTATTTTTATTTATTTATATGTATGTGTATGCCAAGTGTGTGCGGATGCCCGAGGACAGAAGTGTCAGGTGTCTCCTTGAACTGAAATTACACATGGTTGTGAGCTGCCTACCACGGATGCGGGGAACCAAACTCAGGTCCTTTGGAAGAGCAGAAAGTGCTTTTAACCACTGAGCCACCTCTCCAGCCCTAACACTTTTTAAAAACAACATCCTAAAGAAAGAGGAGACTGTGAATGCATCGTAGGAAAAACTCCTGTTTCTCAGTTCTCCCTAAAAGGAGAAGATGGGAGAAGCATCATATCTAGTTCCTATTTCCAGACTCCCCACCTGACTTTCACAGCTGGGAAAAGTGGCACATCCCTGTAACCTCAGCTATCTAAGCTGTGGAGAAAGGAAAACTGCTTGAAAATATAGAGAGTGGGGAGGGGAGAAAGGGGAAGAGTTGGGAGAGCAAGGAGAGACTTTGAGAGCCCAGGAGTTGGGGTGCTTTTATACAGTAGAACAGGGGTTAGAGTGATGGCTTATCAGCATGGGGAACTGGCTGCTCTTCCAGAGGACCTGGGATTGATTCCCAGCACCCACACAGTGGCTCACACTGTCTGTGACTCTAGTTCCAAGAGATCTGACTCCCTTTTCTGACTTCCTTGGACAACAGGTATGCCCACAATGCAGACATACATGTAGGCAAAACGCTCATATACATAAAACAATAAAATAATGTTTTAAAATTAAAAATAGACTAACCAACCCCCACAACTTTTCAGTGGCTCACACCTTCCTGCCCTGTAGGATGCCTGAACCATAGCAAAGGGATATCAAAGGTCTACAGGCAGCTATGGGGCAGAAGGGAGCCTGGAGACTCCAAGGCCAACCACTTTGGTAGACGATGGTGAAAGCAGGGTGCTCTTACAGTCTGGGCTGCACTGGCAGAACTTCTCACAGAAATTCTGGGTCATGATGCAGGGGCAGGTGCTGTCACAGGGACGGTCTGGGTGGTCACAGGGTTGGTAGTTATACACCTGTGTAGAAGAGTTATCTAGAAGAGAATAGAGAAGGACACTGCTATGACCAGGCTCCCTTGATGCCCTACTCTCCAAATGTTCCAGTGCCCCAAGTCAAAGTAAGCTTGTCCTAATCATGACTTTAGACACACTTAGCACCTGATAAAGTAGCTGACCCCTGTACATAAACATGTGAGATATCTGCTTTGTGGGTAGGGTGTGGAGAAGGCCAGAGATAACAAGGCAGCTACTCTAAACATGAAAAGAGGTCTGGCACTGGCAAACAGCACACTAGGAAACTTAAGAGACCACAAGGCCTTAAGTTTATCTCCTGAGAGGGCATCTTAGCTGTAGCCACTGGCTCAGCCCTTGAGACGCTGCAAAGAAATCTGCAATCTGCAGAAGCAGCCAGGGTCAACAAGAGAGCTATAGGTGTGGCAGGGTGAAAACCACAGGGTGAGGCTTCAGTCTGAACTGTGTGTACCTGTGTATGTGAGCGCATGTGCGCATGTGCCTAGGATGGAGCCTATAATCTTGAACACGCTAAGAACACACTCTACTCTAAGTGGGGGCCTTTCTCCCACTGAACTCACCTTTCTTCAGCTGAATTTTCCTGCAGTGTGCGGCCCACAACCTAGGAGAGAGAGACGGGATAGGTCTGAATCCCGATCCTCTGTAGATGCAGACAAATGACAGTGTGCCCTGCTCTGAGGGACAGTTTGACAACTTTGAGGTACCCTTCCAGAGTTCCTTAGAAGGAGGCACCTACTTTGGTCGGCTGAATCTAGAGCCTGTCTAACAAAGCAAAAACTCACAAACTTGTCTCTTATCACACTATTGCTCCTTCCTTTTCCTTCCTATTGCTCCTTCCTTTTCCTTCGTTCTCTTTGCCAGAGCTCTAAGGTGGGAAAGTCTTTCAGTGAGGAAACTGACAGGAAAGAGACAGAACAGCTTTTGTATCTGGAGCTAGAGCCACCTCCCTTCCCTGGCTACCAATACACATCAGGGAATCTGGCTGTCTGTCAGAGTGATAGTTTTATTTTCAGACAGGGTCTCACTATGTAGCCCTGCCTGGCCTGACACTATGTAGAACAGACTGGCATTGAACTCACAGAGGCCCATCTGCCTCTGCCTCTGCCTCTTGAGTACTGGGATTAACCATGTCTAGCTACTAAACTTTCTTCAACTTCCAATCCATATACACAGTTATGTGATTCTGAAAAACAACACATATAAATATCTAGATAAAAAAAAAAAAGGAACAAACTCCTGAGAGGTGATAAGTGGGGAAGAGAGTCGCCACCCAAGAAGGGGAAACAATCCTAGTGTAGAGTTACAGGCCAGCCATGTCCTACTGGCTAGAAACTCAAAAGAAAAACCAGACAGCTAGCACAAGAGTCCTCAGTGTGGTCAACAGGGAAGGGCTGGCCCCAGTCACAGATCCCCAGGGAGTACTGAGGACAGTGGCTCTCATCTGAGTGTCCAAGTAAGATGGGATGGCTCTTGCCAGGTGGTGGTGGCATATACCTTTGATCCCAGCACTCAGGAGGCAGCGACAGGCGGATCTCTGTTAGTTCGAGACCAGCCTGATCTACAAGAGCTAGTTCCAGGACAGCCTCCAAAGCCACAGAGAAACCCTGTCTCGAGAAAAAACAAACAAACAAAGAAACAAAAACAACAACAAAGATGGGCTGGCTCTGCCCAGTGCAGTGAGAGGCCAAGAGGAGGCAAGGTGACTCTGAGAGGAGGTCAGATCCTGAACAACAATGGGAGTTCTTTGTCATCCTTGCCTGTGTTTTCTTTTCTTCTTCTGTGAAGGGTTCATGAGCTCATCTGTTGGCAGCTTCAGGATAAGTGACTCCTTGACTGCAAACTGGAAGACCTAGAAGAGAAACCAAGAGGACATGTCACACCTCTGGGGCCAGGTGACCAGGCAAGTGACTGGGCAGGTGCTAGGCTTGTGAAGGATCTGGGATTTGCAAATAGCTAACCGGTCATCTTTTTAGTCAAAGAGAAACAGGGTGTGGCTGGGGTGGGGGTCACTGGCTCTGAAGGTTGACTTAGACTGCGAAAGCAGAACTACTGAACACAGCACTCCTGCCCATCACACCAGCTTTCTTCAGGCAGTGAGTGCTCAAGGAGCTCTGCCTCTTTTAGGAAGGGAACTGCAGTGCTGAGTAAGGCCTGATGAGAAGGAAGGGTGTCACCAGGCTAAGCACTAGCTCCCTCTGTTGTCAGAAAGGTAGCAGACCATGGCTGTCCAACAGGGCAGCCCCGCAGGAAGGCTGGCTCCTCTTCCACACACTTCCTCCTTGATAGCATTTATGTCTCTCCCTCTCTCCCCTATTTAGTCCCCCTTTGACTAGGGAACTTTCTGATATCCTGTAAAAATTGTAACAGTACCAGGAAAAGATGCCTTACAAAAACCAGATATAAGTCTTTAATCCCAGCACTCGGGAGGCCAGCCTGGTCTCCAGAGCCAGTGCCAGAATAGGCCCCAAAGCTACACAGAGAAACCCTGTCTCGAAAAATCAAAAACAAACAAACAAAAAAACAAAAAACCAGATATAATTTTACAGACTTGTAGATTAAGGAACCTGTGCTGTGGGTAGCAAGGTGGCTCAGCAGGAAAAGCACTTGACAAGCAACCCTGATGACCTGAGTTCAGTCCACAGATCCTATTGTTTAAGGAAAAGAATCAACTCCCAAAGGTTGTTCTCTGCCCTCCACAGAACTGCTATGGCATGTGCACACTTACACACTATACAACACACACACACACACAAGTAATAATAAAATTTGAAAAAAAAAATCCATGTTGCAAGGAAGCGGATATGGGTTCCAAAATGGAAGTGCAAATCCCTTCTGCTCATAATTCCTTCACCGGACACACGGAAGAGTATGAAACAGGTTCTCAGCCCCTTTTGAAACGTCAGGCCTAGTAATGGTTGAGAACGTAATCCTAGCAAAAGACCAGAGACCGCAGGGATCTGCTGCTGGACAAACTGGCTCAGACACCTGGTTCTCAACTCTGGTCTGTACTCTTCTTTCTTTTGAAGAATTTTATTACATTTTCATTTGTTCATGTTATATGCATGCTTGTGTTTGTGTGGGCACATATGTACTGCAGTGTAAATGTGAAGGTCGGAAGACTACTGTGCACAGTTGGTTCTCTCCTAATGTGTGGGTCCTGGGGATTCAACTTTGGGTCATCATGAGCCATCTTAGCAGTCTGCAGTCTTTTCTCGCCTCTGGAGCATCAGTAGCTGTTGTCAAACTGCGTTTCCAGGGATGGTGTGAGAAGGCTGAGGTCTGTACCCAGGTATTGGGGGTGGCAGTTAGAAACCGAGTGATAGGAACCCTGGAATAAAGCATGTGAAGAAGGGCTCCGAGTGGGGGTGCACACCTTTAACACTCTGCGAGTCCAATGCCAGCCTAGTCTACATAGTGACCTCTGGGCCAGTCAAACCTGTCTCAAAAATATACACACGTACACAATTCTCTCTCCCTTCCTCTGATACTCTCTCTCTCTCTCTCTCTCTCTCTCTCTCTCTCTCTCTCTCTCTCTCGGCACAGGGAAAGGAAAAGAGTAGATGGTTTGTGATTCAGGCCCTCTCCATGATCTAGAAGGAGAGGTTTACAAGACATTGGACTCAAGACAGTTTCTGTCTGGACACACCTTGCTAAGACAGTAGAGGAGATGAGCAATGAGGAACAGAGCGCCCACATTCATCCTGCTGCTCTCAGCAAGTACCTGTTTGCATGTCTTTGTCCCCAAAAGCCTGGCTATTGAGCAGAAGTTGTTGAAGTAGGTGCCATGGAAGACTCGGAAAAGAGATTCTTCGGCTCCAGTCCACTCCACAGGCTCTGAGGGGGCTTCCACAACACAGAGCTGAGGTGGGGCTGGACTGGCTTTCTGTTTCGTGGGGGTCTGGCAGCGAGAGTTAGCCTCTGAGCAAGGGAGAAAAACACAAAAATGTGGAATGCAGCTGTTGGAACCTTGTCAGAGCAAATCACTGTGATATGCACATGTGAGCTCTCTCTGTCTCTCTCTGTGTATATATGTGTGTGTGTGTGTGTGTGTGTGTGTGTGTGAGAGAGAGAGAGAGAGAGAGAGAGACAGAGAGAGAGAGAGACAGAGACAGAGAGAGAGGAAGAGAGAGAGATTGACTTTCATTGCTTCCAGGTAAAGTGGTAGAAAGAAATTAAGTTTTTGTTTTTTGTTTTCGTTTTTGGTTTTTTCAAGACAGGGTTTCTCTGTGTAGCTCTAGTTGTCCTGAAACTCAACTCTGTAGACCAGGCTGGACTCAAACTCAGAGATCTGCCTGCCTCTGCCTCCCCAGTGCTGGGATTAAGGGGTTCACCACCAGGGCCCGGCAAGAATTAACAGTTCTTAAAAGGTGTACATATTGCCGGGCATTGGTGGCACATGCCTTTAATCCCAGCACTTGGGAGGCAGAGGCAGGTGGATCTCTGTGAGTTCGAGGCCAGCCTGTTCTACAGAGCGAGTGCCAGGACAGCCTCCAAAGCCACAGAGAAACCCTGTCTCGAAAAACCAAAAAAAAAAAAAAAAAAAAAAAAAAAAAAAGTGTACATATTAAGAGCTGGGCATTGACCCTTGTCGTCTTCTGTTTACCTGAAGAACTGGAGGCCCAGTCGTTGCCAGTGTCCCTGTCACTGTCTCCTTCTTTAGTCTCAGCCATAGCAGAGACAGATGTATTGGAACAGGAAGCACTGACCACATGGTGCCTTCGCCGCCGGCGCCCAGAGCACTTGGACCGAGGGTTATGGAGCATGGCGTACTCCTTTGCTCCTTCCTGTGGTGAACACATAACAGGGAGGAAACAGGGAGAGGCACAGGGTTTCTAGGCTGATGCAAATACCACAAAGCTTCATCTGTAACGATGCCACCATCACAAAGTCTCATCTGTAACATACTTTGGTTTTTTTTTTTTTTTTTTTTTTTTTTTTTTTTTTTTTTTTTTTTTTCAAATTTTTTTTTATTAAATTATTAATATTTTCACATGTACTTTCCCTCTCCTCTCCCTCCCCCCACCCCCATTCCTTCTCCCCCACCTCCACATACTTTGGTTTTTATCTGTACCATCTAAGTGTTATCTAAGTTATGTCAGTGGTTAAACATCTGCAAAACATGGAAACATCCATTTTCACCAAAGAGGTACCATATAAGCTTAAAAGATATAATTTACACATCTTCAGCTTTGAGGAATACATGAAATTCATTCTTGTGCTAGCTACCTGGAATTTAAGAACATATCCTACAGAGGAAACAAAGGTCAGAGCGGATGAAACCTGCTAAAACCTGTCCCATGCTGTAGAGCAGATACACGAGTCAGGGCGCCCTTCCCTAGGCCACTGCTCTTCACATATGACCACAAAGCCTGTTTGAGTAATACAAGTGCAATCTCTGGATTAGAACATAATCACTGTTTAACTTAGGAGCTTCTCCCTAAGTCTACATATGAGACTTTGAAGAATGTATAAACTATAACTGGTTCCTACAACTTCTGTTTCTGAAGAATAAGTACACTGTTTCGATAACACACAACCCATCATGTGAAATACACAGCACCAGTTGCTTATATTCTGGGTCCAATTCTTCCTCTTTTCTCCAGTGCTGGGAAATGAAGCCTAGGCTTCACACGTAGACAAGTGCTCTACCACTGAGCTACATCCAAGCCCTATAAATAATTAGCCCAAGCCTATGGAGCTAACTTCTGAGAATCCTGCAATCAAAGAATAATGGAACTGAAGCTCTGAGAAAAGAACAACTACGCTCAGAATATGGATCATCTCACAAGACTAAACTTCCCCAAAGAAGTAACAAGGGCTGGACACTAGCACTTGGGAGGCAGAGGCAGGCAGATTTCTGGGAGTTTTAGGACAATATGGTTTGCAGAATGAGTTCCCAGCCAGCAAGGTAAACAGTGAGACCTTGTCTCAAAACAAACAGCAAAAGGAGAAATGAATGAGGGAATTATTTGAGATATCTAATACCCAGATATGGTTTCTGACCAGATGACACGGAGTTTGAAAATGAAATCTAAGCAGACAGGCTAGGGATGTGGCTCACTGGAAGAGATGTATGAATCAAGTATGATGCCTTAGATTTAATCCCCAAGCTCACCACAAATATTTGGATAAAGATAGAAAAACATTTCAAATCTGGGAAGGCCTCTTTTGATTTCTTTGTACATTAAAAAAAAAGTTCTTTAAGAGCTGGGTGCAAGCCTAATGTCATGGTGATCCCAGCATATGGGAGCAGAGGAAGAGTCAGGACTTTCAAGACTAGCCTCATCTACATAGTAGGTCTGAGCTCCATGAAACACTGCCTCAGAAAACCAACTTTCCGTCACACCCACAACACCCCCCCAAAAAGGTAGAGGTGTGGTGGGGCAGGCCTATAAACCCAGCATTTGGGAGGCTGAAGCAGGCTCTTGAATTCAGGCCTACCTGAGCCGTATTTGAGATTAGTCTGAAAACACAAAGTTCTTTTTTTTTTCTTTATTAAGATTTTATTTATTTATTATGTATACAACATTCTGCTTCCATGTATATCTGCACACCAGAAGAGGGCACCAGATCTCATAACGGATGGTTGTGAGCCACCATGTGGTTGCTGGGGATTGAACTCAGGACCTCTGGAAGAGCAGTTGGTGCTCTTAACCTCTGAGCCATCTCTCCAGCCCACCCAAAGTTCTTAATAGAAAGTGAGAGTGAGCCGAGTAAGTAGCTCAGTGTTAGAGCACTTGCCTAGCATGCATGAGGATCTAAGTTCAATTCCCAGTACTGTAATAAAAAAGTTAAAGAAAAAATTACAAACACTGGTTTCTCCCCAGACTGCTTACATCTTCTGCCTTCTACTGAAGCTTTTAATGGAACCAAGTTCTCAGTTAACATTCCAGAAGCCTTGCTGTGGCAGAGCTAGACATCTTGTTATGACTGAAGACACTGTCTGCAAGGAAAACCAAAAGCTGGGGAGGAGAGCCCAGCACATTTGAATGTGTGTATCTGGCTGTCTGAAGCTGAACAGACATGCATGGGGTTTCAGGATGGTGATGATACCCTTTTGAGGTATTTAAGTGATAAAATGTTGACATTACATTGGGAGGAAGGACCTGGAATAATTAAAAAAGCATGTGCTCTGGAGTTAGATCAGGGCCTGAATCTCAAAAACGCTATAAACACTGACTTATTAATAAATTGTGCAAGATTTGTGACTTTTATAACCCCTAACTTCTTCTACCTAAGGGAGCTGTCATGAAGGTTAACAGATAATGCATGATAGGGGCAGCATGGGACTTGACACACAGGAAGGACTTCATGCACAAATTGGAGAAAGTTGATTTACTTTTTCCTTTTTGCTATGACCACACAGCCCACTTGAGATGAGCAACAAGTAACATTTGCTGCGTGTCCCTTCTGCTACCCTGATAAAAATGTTCCCAAAGGCACTTGGCTTTACACTGTAGTTTTATCCAATGGCAGAAACGGTATCAAGGTAGTATATCCTTTGCCTGAGCACAGCCTATTATGTGGAGAGCTGAACAGTGACCCTCCTCTGGGAGTTGCTCTGGACAAGTACTTCTACCCCACTCCCTCTCCAAGGTTACCTCCGCCCCCCCTGCCTGGCATCTGAAGTCTAAAGACAAGTTACACCTTAAGCAATCAACAACCTCACTGTAGATTTATAGAACCCAAGAATATCTGGTGACCCCCAGATAACACCAGCATGTATATAAAATTACTGTTCAGTTTTGTACTTCCCCTCACATAAATCATGTAGATTGTGGAGGGTTAAAAGCAGTATGTCTGGGCAGGTGCTCCGTGGGTAAAAGTGCTTGCTCCACAAGCCTGCTGACCCGAGTTCATCCCAAGGATTCACATGGTCGAAGAGAACCAACTCCTCGAGGTTTTCCTCTGATCTCCACACATGCACTATGGCACACCTCACCCCACACAGACTGATATGTGTCTGCCTACAGAACTACAGAAACTAGCCTCAGAAGACCAAGACCCACTGAGACGTGCCAGTCTGTGAGAAAGGTGACCAAGGTCACATGCCGCAGGTGACCAAGACCTCACTCAGCACACTCAGCCCTGCCATCCCTGCCTCCTGTTCCACCCATACAAGTCCTCTGTGCTTCTGAGTGTCCAGACATGGGGAAACCCCACCTCTATCTTCTGAGAATGCTGGCTGTTGGACTTGGTGGCACAGGCCTTTAATCCCAACACTCGGGAGGCAGAGGCAGGCGGATCTCTGTGAGTTCGAGGCCAGCCTGGAACTAACTACAAGAGCTAGTTCCAGGATAGGCTCAAAGCTACACAGAGAAACCCCGTCTCGGAAAAACAAGAAAAAAAAAAGTAAATGGCAGGAGCTGGAGAGATGGCTCAGCGGTTAAGAGCACTGACTGTTTTTCCAGAGGTCCTGAGTTCAATTCCCGGCAACCACATGGTGGCTCGCAGACACCTTGAATGAGATCTGGTGCCCTCTGCTGGCGAGCAGGCAGAAGACTGTATACATAATAATAAATAAATAAATAACTGTTAAAAAAAAAAAGTGAATGGCGAGAATTTTCAGTTGTCCTAAGGAGTTACTTTTACTTCCCTTTCCTTTGCATCTGCAGTTACTTTACTCTCCTCTGCCCAACATTTTAAATCCTAAAGATTAAGATGTTAACTGTTCTTTGCACTTAACAGAATCCAGAATACCTGTGACAGGTAACAACAGTGTGCATCACCTCACGGAAACCATGTGGATTACTCAAAGACCCGAAGTAATATAACTACCTATGCAACTAACTGCATGTATAATCAGGAGGTTGGGGACCACTGAGATGTGCCAGTCAAGAGAAATAAGGAGGATGCTCCCTGAATGACAAAGATCCTGGTTAGCATAGCCTTCCTGCCTGTTCCTTCTTTCCCTCCCTGTAAGCCCTTAGTGTCCCTAAGTTTCCTGAGATGGCTTTTTTTTTTTTTTTTAATAAGGCTTTTCTGGGACAGTATTTTTCTGTGTAGCCCTGGCTGTCCTGGAACTCAGAGATCCACCTGCCTCTGCCTCCTGAGTACTGGGATTAAAGGCGTGCACCACCACTACCTGGAGATGGGGTCTTAAGATACACCCCCCTCCCCACAGCCTCAGGATACCAGTTAGCTATTGTGTATTGATCCACTTCCCACCAACTCTCTTATGTTCTAAGCATTGGCTTTTGTGTGACAAGCAAGCAGATGTGGGTCCATGCTATAATGGATCTATTTCCCTGAGATACACAGTACGGCCACAAAAGGCCTGTCCAACAGAAAGGGTCATGAGGTTGGCCAATCATGAACCAGCCCCTTCATGCGTTCTTCTTCCTATGGTTGTATGTATTTACAGGGAGACAACAGAAAAGATATTATATGCAGTACACACACACACACACACACACACACACACACACACACACACACACACACTTACTTTAATGGTGCTGGGGGTGAGGGTAGCCCAAGCACTCTAGCACCGACACACATGCACACGTACAGCCCTCTTTGTTCCAAAAGTAACAATTGCCTCAGACTCTAAGTAGGTGATATTTAGAACAGAAAATCCTTTATTAATGTTCACCCAATCTTACTCAATTACCCTTAAAGGATGACAACACCGTCCTACCATGTCTGGGGAGCTCCTTAAGATTCCTGTAGTGCTGTCGACTGACTCACTTAGCTTGTGTTCCCAGACACAGAAAGTTCAAGGACCATTACCTGCTCAACTTTAAACAGAGTTAACAATGTCAGAAGAGCTTAAGAACCTACCAGCAAAAGGAAGCAGTCTGTGCCACATGGTTCTGGTTCAATCTTGATCTCTTTGTTCTTTCGTTTATATACATTAGGAGTGGCATGGAAAGCTGGAAAACAAAAAGCTGTAGTGTTTCCAAGGCTCTATCCATTTGACAAAAGAGGGAGCAGGAAAACTGAGTTAGGACACCATGTCAGGTGTAGAATTTCATATAAAAGGTAACCGGCAAGGTACACAAAAATTAGTTCTGGTATTAACACAATCCTTTCAAAGCCAGAAGGCATCAAGGAACAATCATGGTGCTTAATTAGGTTGTACTTATCCATGCAAACCACATCACACTGTCACTGAACAAATAAAGACAGAACTGGCACTTTGTAAAGCCCTCACCAGACCAGGAGCCAAGCACTCCAAACAATAAAGCAGAACACAGGGAAGGAGCTGGGGTGTGGTAGGAGGACGAGAAACCTCAGAGTAGGCACACTCACGGTGTAGGAAGCAATCGTATTTAAAGCAGCGTCGGCAAAATAGGGTATGGAAAGAGTGCAGAGACTGCTCCCGCTGCACCGACTTGGCATTGGGGCCATCAATGTTGGGTGTGCACTGAGGGGGAAGTGCATTGGGGTCTGACATCTCTGTTAGCTCTCGGTACCTGTAAGAAAAGAGAGAATTCCTGTGGAATTCAGGAAACTGTCTCCACTGTAGCAACGGGGATTGCCATCCAGGCTTGGTTGCCAAGGGAGGAAAGGTGATTTTTCCACAGGTTTGGTGGATCAGGAGCTGGTAAACAAACAATTGGATATACCACTGTAATTCTGCAGAGCTGGTGGCTTGGAAAGTACAGTGCTAGTCTAAGTACACAGAAGGACAGAGTAAGTTTTCCCGCCCAGATGTCCTCAAAAGCCATTATGGAATGATCCCAAAGCATACTGAGAGGTAAGTAAGCCAGTTAGAAGTGCAGGCAAACCACGGCTCCCTTAACATCAGCAGGGCTTTTCTGTTTTTGTTTTTCGAGACAGCGTTTGTCTGTGTAGCTTTGGAGCTGTCCTGGAACTCACTCTGTAGATCAGGCTGGTCTCGAACTCACAGAGATCTGCCTGCCTCTGCCTCCTGAGTGCTGGGATTAAAAGCATGTGCCACCACTGGCCAGCAACGGGGCTTTTTATTAACAAAAAAAAAAAAAAAAAAAAAAAAAAAAACCAAGCTTGAGTAAGATTTTGCCCACAAAACCTGGTATAGTCCGAGTAGATCAGCTTTCCCTACCTCTCCTTCATGTCATCGGGGACGCCGTTCTCAGGGAACATGGAAGCAATGGCACTGAAGATCATGTCATTTGGAAACTGTTTCTTGGAGCTCTTTTTGTTGCCTGATTTGGAAACAACAGTAAACACCTGAGTGCAAACAGAGCTATTTGAATTTTTCTCTTTGTCACAGCACAATGATTAGAGCTGCTGTGCTCATCCAAACATCAACTATATTGATAATAAAGCCTATGGTCCCTGTTACAATCAAGGGGGAATTGGAGATTCATCAAGAGCTGAAGATAGACGAATCCTACCATAACACTGGTGCTAAAGAACAAGACTGACACTGCAGCTTTGCCAAAGGAAGAGAGACACTATCCCTCCACATACAATTAAATAACAGAGTATAAGTCAATAGCTTCTTCTTTTTCCATTTTTATGTTTGTGTGCATGTTTGCCTGTGTGGGCATACGTGTGGGCACCACGCACCTGCAGGTGAGGCCCTGAGGTTAATGTCTGGGATCATCTTCCTCTATTGCTCTTCCATCTCATTCACTGGCCCAGAGTTTGCCGACTTGACTAGTCTCCCCAGCCAGTTTGTCCTGGGGATCCCCTCTGTACCTTTGAAGGCTGGAATACAGACAGGCTACCATATCCATCCTGCATTTATATGAGTTCTGGACTCTGGTCTCAGGCTTGCAGAGCAAGAACTTTACCCACTTAGCTATCTCCACAGACCACTAATGTGGAATTAAATACTAGTGACATGGAAAATATTCATAAAATTTAATTAAGAAGATAAAAGTTTATATCACGCACCCACAATCTCACTTTTGCATGAGCTGATTTATATATGCACAATTTAAAATCTACAAGGAATTGAAAATCTGATTACTCCTAGGTAGCAAGATTGTAGTGTAATTTTATTTTCTCCTTTATGCCTTCCCAGATTTTCCAAACACATCAGAACTAGAAACCATTAGCAGTGATTATTCTAGAGGTTTTTCTACTTTCCTCTTCATCTAGTTCACAGCCAGCTGAAGCTATCAGTTAATGACTGTATTTCTCTTTTAAATGGACCAATGAGAAGCATGAAAGATTTTTAAAGAGCACTGTGCTGTAAGCTTTTCCTTCTTCCCTGTCTTTGTCAACTTCAACGTTCTGTGGAAGAAGGGCTATGCACCTTCCATAGCATGGCGTTTCCGCTTTCTTGTTACTGGCAGATCGTCTTTGCTGTCATCCTGCTTCCCGTCGGAGGTATCATTGTGCCCTTCCTCTTCATCATCTGAGTACTGGTTGAGGGCATCCACCAGCTCCAGGAAAACAGCATCACTGATCAGAACAGACCCAGGGATCATCTCTGAAACACAAGGATAAAGGTGAGCTCGGGTCACCTCACAATCCATCTTCCCAGGTAGGTCTTTTCCCCTTAAGATAGGGTCTTGTCAGGTGTGGTGGCACACGCCTTTAATCCCAGCACTTAGGAGGCAGGTAGGTCTCTACCAGCTTAAGGCCAGCCTGGTCTATCTAGTGAGTTCTAGGATAGCCAGGGCTATATATTGAGACCCTGTCTCAAAAAACAAAAATAGACAGGGTCTCCTGTATCCCAAGCTAGCCTGAGTGCTGGGATTCCAGGTGTGTGTTACCATGTCTGGTTTTATGCAATGCAAACTCTATCAACTCAGCCAAATCCCTAGTGTTTAGGTAGGCTTTATTACACGCACTCCTGAGGTCTAGGGATGTAATATACCATTTGATTAGCTCTAACAAATGCAACAGCTGGCTAAGTAGAAAACCCAGTTAGAGGTTTTATTTTTATTGAAATACTTCACACCTGTGGTATTTATGGTTCAAAAGTCTCAACAGCAAGCTGGGCACACACATTTAATCCCAACATTCAGGAGGCAGAGGCAGGCAGATCTCAAAGTGAGTTCTGGACAGCCAGGGCTGTTAAACAGCGAAACACTGTGTCCAGACAATAACAACAAAGGTGTGCCAACAATCCCAAGCAAGGTGGAGAAATAACAGCAAAGGCAAAACTCACTTGGCTTTCTGCTAATGTATCAATAGTGACTTCTCCTAATCAAGACAGTACTTTTTCCTAAAATCACACTTCATGGTTATGCTGCAACTTGAAAGAATGTCTTTGAACACTAGAGGGTGCTGTGGACATACTAATATATTTGAATGTTAGCAAAATAGCAAGCTCCAATGTCAAGAGTAGGTAGGGCTATTTGGTTGACAAATAAATGGGGAGTCCCTCCTCTTCATACTTCTTTCTTTAGTAGTAAGGATTGAACTCAAGGCTGTGGAAGGGCTGTGCACACCTCCACCACTGAGCTATAAGACCAGCTGGTTTTTTCCTGATCTGAGACGAGGTCTCACGGGTTGCCCCATCTGGCTTTGAACTCCCTCTATAGCCTTAGGCAGGCTTGAATTTGCAATCCTCCTGCCCCAGCCTCCTGAGTGGCTGAGATTACAGGGGTGAGCTACCATGACCAGCTTCTCTCCCTATTTTTTATTCACTGATGACCTTTTCTAGAATGAAAACAAAGAGCTGGCAAGATGGCTCCTTGGGTAAGGCGCCAAGTCTGATGACCTGAATTCAATCTCTAGCACCCACATGCTGGAAGGGGAGACCCTACTCTCACCTCCACACCCATATTGTGGACTTGTAGACTGTACCTTCAAAATAAATGTTTTAAAATAATTGTTAGAGCTGGGCAATAGTGGCACACGCCTTTAATACCAGCACCCAGGAGGCAGAGGCAAGAGGATCTCTGTGAGTTCGAGGCCAGCCTGGTCTACAAAGCTACATAGAGAAACTCTGTCGAAAAGCCCCCTCCCCCTCAAAAAAAGGAACTGTTACAAGAGAGGGCTGGAGACATCACTCAGAAGAGGACGGAGTGTCCTGGAGGACTCAGGTCCCAGCATCCACTGAGCTGCTTCCAGCCATCTGTAACTTGAGTTTGAAGGGGATTCACTGCCCTCATCTGGCCTCCTTGGGCACTGCATGCATGTGGTACACAGACACTGATGCAGGCAAAATCATACATAAAACAAAATAAATCCCAAAAGAATTTTTAAAAATTACAACTTAAGTTCAAACGCTATGCTCTTATAAAATAAGGATATTTAAGTCAATTTCTGAGAAATCCAAAGGGTACCTGGATCAAAGTAGTATGACAGAGAGGAGGTACTCGAGCTGGTCTCAGAGAAAGGGAAATGAAAAAGAAAATGGCCTCAGACAGGACTTATGGAAAATGTCAAACATTAAATTCACTTGTTCAATAAATACTCTCCAAGCTGATTACTAGGTAATTATTTTTGTGACCCAGCGCCTTCTGCAATTTAACTGGGATTTTAAATATAAAATTGTAATTCCAAATCGCATCCTCACTGGAATATTCCTCACTGGAATATTCTTCAGCGTGCACCCACTGGGTTGGTGGCAGAGTGAAGGCAGCAGTGTGCTAGAAGCCTTCCTTCTCCCAGCAAGCCCAACACACTACCTTCTTCACCATGAACTTTTCCATCGTAGTTATTGATCAGCTCCTCGATGAAAGTTTCATCTTCTTCCTTGACCTCATCACCCATGTAGGGAATATTGCACAAAACCGTCTCGTCTTCCACCTGCAGAAAACCAGGTGGATTGATGCCGCAAGCTACCTTGTCTCTCTTCTTTCCTACCCAATGGAACATTTGCTGGGCTGTTCTTTCATTTGGCTTCCTAGTCTCCTGAAAAAAACCTCTGTGGACAGAGTTTCCATGTATTTTAAAAACTAGTCAATTGCTTTGCCAACAAAACCTCAAACAAAAGGGACAATATTACTCTTGGGGGGAAAACAGTTTAAGGAATAATTCTAAAGAAGAGAAGGGTGTTCAGCAGAGAACACAGACATATACCAAAGCTAAGCACACACTTTATCACTAAGTTACACCCCAGGACCAACCCAGTCCTTCTCCTCCTCCTCCTCCTTTTTTTAAAAAGATTTATTTATTCATCTATTATGTATACAGTGTTCTGCCTGCATATATTCCTGCAGGTCAGAAGAGGGCACCAGATCTCATTATAGATGGTTGTGAGCCACCATGTGGTTGCTG
Source organism: Cricetulus griseus (assembly GCF_003668045.3). Taxonomy (NCBI): domain Eukaryota; kingdom Metazoa; phylum Chordata; class Mammalia; order Rodentia; family Cricetidae; genus Cricetulus; species Cricetulus griseus. The sequence goes on from NC_048600.1 coordinate 114,264,254, forward strand.
GGAATTGAACTCAGGACTTCTGGGAGAGCAGCGAGTGCGCTCAACCTCTGAGCCATTTCTCCAGCCCCCCCTCCCCCATTCTTAAATCCCCTAAGATCAAAGTAAAATCACTTGCATGTTTTATCTGAGAGACGAGTCCCTCTTGTAGAGCTGTATCCTAGCAGGAGGCAGGATAAAGGACTTGATGAAGGCACTGTTACCCAGAGTCACCTCAGCAGACATAAGCACCTTGCCATTAGAGGATTCCAAAAGACCTGCTCCATCAGCAGAGCTGGCAGCTCGCTAAGCCTCAAGTGTCTGATTCAGCCAAGTCCAATTGTGACTATATTACAAAGTTGTGTTGAAGCAGTAAGAAAATTAGAGTCTTGTCCTATCTCGTTAATTAAAGAAAAAAAAAAAAAGCAGCAATAAGTATATTTTAAAGAGCACCAAAATCTAACCGGATAGGGCAACCTGCAGAGAGAGAGAGAGAGAGAGAGAGAGAGAGAGAGAGAGAGAGTGAGTGAGAGAGAGAGAGAGAGAGAGAGAATATAGTGGAAGTTCATGCATGCATGTGGGGCACATATATGTAGAGGTTAAGAACAACTTGCAAGTCAGTTCTGGACTTCTATGATGGGGAGGTCCTTCAGTGTATATGCTTGTCTTATTGGTTGATAAATAAAGCACTGTTGGCCAATAGGGAAGCAAGTTAGGAGGGACTAGGAAGAAGGAGGATTCTGGGAAATGCAGTAGAGAGGAGAGTCGCCGTGTGATCCTGAGAAGAGAGGACGCATGCCACTGGCGTCCTCGATAAGTCTTTATAAAATATATAGATTAATGGTTATGATTGATATTTGAAACAGAGCTAGCAAATAAGAAATCCTAGTCATTGGCCAGCAGCACTGTAACTAATATTAATCTTTGTGTGTTACTTGGGGGCCCTAACATGGTGGCGGAACTCAGGTGGCTGGTGGAAAGAGTTATAGTTACACTTCTACCATGTGGGTCCTGGAGATACAACTCAGGTTATCAGGCAAGTGGCAGGTGCTGGTGTCTGCTGAGGCTCTTGGTGGCCTGTAATATATATAATTTTGGAGTGAGTTACAATAATCTTCTGCTCTGGATGTCCAAGCTTTGTGGAATGCCCTGACAATCTTTAGAAGCTCACACAGATCACCATAAAATGACAATATAGGGCTGGAGAGATGGCTCAGAGGTTAAGAGCACCGACCGCTCTTCCAGAGGTCCTGAGTTCAATTCCCAGCAACCACATGGTGGCTCACAACCATCTGTTATGGTGCCTTCTTCTGGTGTGCAGATATACATGGAAGCAGAATGTTGTATACATAATAAATAAAATCTTAAAAAACAACAAAAACAAAACAAAACAAAATGACAATACGCTTTAAACAACTGACATAATAGTTTCAATACATACCATGAAGTTCTGCTGGAGAGGGGACCAGGAATACATGATGGGAACCAATGCAACAGTGTTCAGAGACCTCATCAACATATTCTGGCTGGCAAAACCTGGGAAAATGCTCTCTATGGTACACTGAAAGAAAATCAGTGACACAGAGAAGGAAAGTAAGCACACAACTCAAAGAGAGAATCAGCTATGATGGCTCCATGCCTACAACCCCAGCACTCAGGGGGCTGAGACAGGAGAACTGCTGTGTGGTTGAGGCTAGGCTAGGCTACACAGTGAGTTTCAGGCCAAGTTAGACTATAGAGAAAAACCAATAAAAACAAAACTATAAGAGACACGCTGTAAAGTGGGAAGTGGTGACTTTTGCATTTAATCCCAACACTCAGGAGGGAGAGGCAGGCAGCCTCTGAGTTTGAGGCCAGCCCGGTTTACAAAGTGAGTTCCAGAACAGCTAGGGCTGTTCCACAGAGAAACCCTATCTTGAGGGGAGGGGGGAAAAAGCAAAGCATTTTATATGAAGGGAGTTGTGATAAACTCATATTTTGATTATGAGGCAGATTTTTTTTTTGTGTGTGCTATGTTGTTTACTCAAGAAATAGGAAGGAGGAAATAAGCCTGAAAGCAATCGTATTTGTGGCTCATTTCTGATTCTTTTATAATGTATCTGCTCTTTGGGGGACTCTGGTTTGAGCTGGTGAATCTTGATTACAAATCAGTTACACAGAGAGAACCTGTCTCGAAAAACTAAAGGAGGGAGACTGTAGCTTCCTTCCAAAAAGATCTCAATGTTTTCTTTTCCCCCCTTAAAAGCCAAGATTACCGATGTGTGTCCTGTCCCAGTTTCATGCAGAGAGATCTTAGGATCAAACCCAGAGTTTCATATGCACTGGGCAAGCACTCTACTAAGCCACACTGCCATCCCTGGGTTCTTTTAAATCTCTTTGGATTTATTTTGAATTGTGTGTTTCAGAGTGTGTCTGCATACAGGTGCAGGTGTAGGTGTAGGTGCCTGCAGTGGTTAGAAGTATCAGATCCCCGGAGCTAGAGTTACAGGTGTGGGAGTCACCAACGTGGGTTCTGGGAACTGAACTCAAGTCCTCTGCATGAGCAGCATGTGCTCTTAACCATTGAGACATGTCTCTAAATTCTTCTAAGTTATTAAGATGGGGAAGGGTGTTAGCAGCAACCTCTGAAACCGTTGTGCTAGGGAAAGCAGGAGCTGTCTCTTATTCATGCCCGTGCCCCCCAGAGTTGAGCACAATGTTTGTCATACTCAACAGAGGCTCACTTCAACCAAAGTGTAGGTCTCCTAAGGATCCCTCAAGTCCTAGGGCTTGAAATCAGGGATGACCCCTAAAAGATCTAAACTTTGGATACAGCTGCAAAGGTAATGGGACCTTCACCTTCAAATGGAGAAGCAAATGGTATACAAATTAGAGTTGTATCTATTAGGGGAATGATTACTGGTCTTTTTACACTATTGGCTTTTTGTACTTAAAAAAAAAATTACTATCAGGCAGTCAAGATAGCTCATTAGGTTAACATGCTGGCCACCAAATCAGTGACCTAAGTCCAACTGCTGGGACTCGCATGTGGAACAAAAGAACTCACCTTTATACATGAGGACAAGCATGCAAGTGGGCGAGTGTGTATGCACACACACCTATTTAAGCAAAATATGTGCAATACAAAATTAACATTACTACCTTTTTATTTATTTATTTATATTAAAAGATTTTATTTATTTATTATGTATACAACATTCTGCTTCCATGTGTATCTACACACCAGAAGAGGGCACCAAATCTCATAATGGATGGTTGTGAGCCACCATGTGGTTGCTGGGAATTCAACTCAGGACCTCTGGAATAGCAGTCAGTGCTCTTAACCTGAGCCATCTCTCTAGCCCAGTACTACCTTTTAAAGAAGCTAGAATGAACCCGGCAGTGATGGTACACGCCTTTAATCTCAGCACTCCGAAGGCAGAGGCAGGTGGATCTCTGGAGTTTGAGACTTGAACTCTTGAACCCCCCCAAATAAATAAATAAATAAATAAATAAATAAATAAAGCAGTCTCTCAAGTACCCAGGGTAACCTCAAGTTTACTATGTAACTGAGGCTGACCTCAAACCCCTTATTCTTCTGCCTCTACCCCTTGAATTAGGGCTGTAAAAGCATGTGCCACTATATCTAGCCAGAATGTGCTTTTTAAATTTATAATTCAATTTAATAAATAAGTGAATATATTTATTCATAGTAAGGCAGTCCCTCTGAAAAGTATACTTCTGACCATTACCAAGAATTCCTAGTATCTAAATTAAGCACAAGACAGGTTGTCATATAGCTTGGGCATAAAACTCAGGAAAAGAGACAGTAAATGTTTTGTTTCTCTATGAAAAAGTCACAATTATACTCAAGAACTGAGGAGGACAATAGACAAAATGGTTAATTTTCAAGCTAGATGTATAACTTTGTGTCCAAGGAGAAATAAAGGTGGGCTTAACACCTGCAAAGTACCTTTTTGAGAAAAGGATGCCCACTCACAGGCTTCATCGGCTGAACAGGCTGAACTCGAAGTTTCTTCCATTCTTCATTGAGGATCTGGGTTTTTTCTTGAACCTTTGCAAAATTTGCCACATACAGAGCCTAGCAAAGCCAAGGAAAGATTGTCAAGAGTCAACGGCAGGTCTCAAAGGAAAAACCCCAGAACCGTACTTTGGAGAAATGCATAGAGCATACAACCTTGCTCTAGGGAACTGTGTGTGTGTGTGTGTGTGTGTGTGTGTGTGTGTGTGTGTGTGTGTGTGTTTTTTGTTTTTTTTGTTTGTTTGTTTTTACCTTTGCACCCATATTTGCCTGAAGCCGTTTGAGCTGCCGGAGGCGCATGTACTCAGATTTCACTTTTCTTTTCCAGTACGTGATGCATTTGGAAGTTGGGGGACTTGCTATATCCATTGTCCTGGACTCAAGAGAGACAGATATAACAGACAGACAGCATTTCATTACCAGGAAAAGAAGATGTCCTCAGGCTCAAATGAATATGGTCAATTATGTGTCTACTCTCATAGAATTAACCATAAAAATGTACATCTGGAAACCCAAATATGTGAGTTTAAAATTTCAACTGAAGCCGGGCGTTGGTGGCACACGCCTTTAATCCCAGCACTCGGGAGGCAGAAGCAGGAGGATCTCTGTGAGTTCAAGACCAGCCTGGTCTCCAGAGCGAGTGCCAGGACAGAATCCAAAGCTACACAGAGAAACCCTGTCTTGAAAAACCAAAAAAACCAAAAAAAAAAAAAAAAAAAAAAAAATCAACTGAAAACAGACTTTTGCAGGAATATTTTCTGGTGGCACTGTGAGAAATTCTAGTGCCTGTCATCCCTTGGTGATCTGTTTTACGTTTAGTGCTGGAGCAGCATGGAGCGGCTCAGTCACAGAGATCTGTTTAATAATAACGTGTGCGGCTCTAGGTTCTAGCCCCAGCACTGCAACAGAAACAAACAAAAAGGTTGTAGGTCATGAAAGTGAATGCTGTAAACCCCTCACTTGGGAGACAGCAAGGGAATTGGGAGTTCAAGGCTGGCCTGCTCTACACAGCAAAACTGTCTCAAAAACAAAACCGAGGATGAAGCTCAGCGGCAGAGTACTTACTTACTTGGCAAAAACAAGACCCTGAGTTCAATACCCAGGCAATCAATATGGTTGCTTCATAGTTATTAGGAACTTGATTTTGTTTTGTTTTGTTTTTTTGTTTTTGTTTTTGCTTTTGACACATAGGTGCCTATTCACTAAATTCGAAATGTTTAAGGGTTTATTTTTATTATTTATAATTATATGTATGCATATATCTCTGTAAGGGTGTGTCCTTGTACTAGTGCTGGAGTCACAAGCAGCTGTGAACAGCCTGGTGTGAATGCTGGAACCAAACCTAGTTCCTCTGGAAGAGCTGCAAGCACAACTACCTGTAACCCCAGTTCCAAGGGATCCAACACCCTCTTCGGCCTCCTCAGACACTACATATGCATGATGGCATGATGCACAGACATACAGGCAAAACACTCATACACATAAATAAATCTTTTTAAAAGGAGAGAGGGGGCTCAGAGGTTAACCTCTTCCAGAGGTTCTGAGTTCAATTCCTAGCAACCACATGGTGGCTCACAACTATTTGTAATGAGATCTGATGCCCTCTTCTGGCCTGCAGGCATACATTGTAGGCTGAACACTGTATATAATAAATCTTAGAAGAAAAAAGAAAGGAGGACATTGTGTTTTTTATTATGATCCATTGTTGTTGGGTCTGTGAGACTGTCAGATCCGCTGGAACTGGAATTACAGACAATTGTAAGCTGTATGTGGGTGCTGGGAACTGACACTGGGTCCTTTAGAAGAGCAGCCAGTGATCTTAACTGCTGAGCCATCCCTTCCAGCCCCAAGAGAGGGGGAATGGTTTTTTTTTTTTTTTTCCAAGACAGGGTTTCTCTGTGATTTGGAGGCTGTCCTGGAACTAGCTCTTATAGACCAGGCTGGTCTCAAACTCACAGAGATCTGCCTGCCTCTGCCTTCCAAATGCTGGGACTAAAGGCATGCACCACCACTGACAGGCTAGGGGGAAAGTTTTAACCAAACCCAAGTTTATCTCACAAGCTTGATAGAAGATCCTCCTACAGTACAAACTATCTAAAGTACACCATGACAACACAATAATCTCATCTCCTACAGATACTGACTACACTGTAACTTTCTTTTGGGGGTGGGGGTTGAACTACAGTTGAATATTTAGACAATTTAGTGTGATATGCTCTACTTACCTCAGGGAATGCAGCTGGAAATGCTAGATTTTATAATGTGCCTCTGTTCTTCAGATGAACTGCAAGACGTAAGGGTAAAAGAAGTGCTCAGCTTTGCAAGAGAATAAAAAATGGGTTTATTGAATCAGAGCAGCTTGCTCAAACACTGAGCCCCTGGGCAGGATGCTCCCCCAGAACTAGAGGACTTCAGGGTCTCTATTACCATTCTGCATATAAATTTCAAAGATATTTGACACCTCCCCCAAACACCCCCAAGACAGGGTTTCTCTGTGTAATAGCTTTGTCAGTCCTGGAATTCGATTCACAGAGGACCAGGCTAGCCTTGAACTCACAGAGAAAAGAGACAGATTCCTTGAACTGGAGTTACAGGTGGTTGTGAGCCACCCGGCTTGGGTACAGGTGACTAAAATCAGATCCTCCAAAAGGGCTACTAGTGTTCTAAACCACTGAACCATCTTGCCGGCCCCTTAAGAATTATTTGTATTTATGTGTCTGAGTACACACAAGAGGTGTGCAGGTCCTCATAGAGGTAAAGAAGGTTTGGATCCCCTGGAGCTGAAGTTACAAGTGAACATAAGACACCCAATATGGGTGCTGGGAACCAAACTCAGGTCCTCTGGAAGAGCAGCGAGCATCTCTCCAGCCCCAGGCAAAATTTAAAGTCAATAATGCTTTATCTTTTTATCTATTTATTTTGATTTTTCAAGGCAGGATTTCTTTGTATAGCCCTGGCTGTCCTGGAACTAGCTCTGGAGGCCTCGAGAACCACCTGCCTATGGCTCCCAAGAGCTGGGATTAAAAGTGTGTGCCACCACCAAACTGCTAGATCAATAAATTTTTATTTAAGGATTTTACTTGTTATGCTTTTTTTTCTCCACTGCCCATAAAGTCCCCTGTAAGTGTCTTAAAGTTCAAGATTTTTGCAAATGACCTTTTTTGTTTTGTTGTTTTGAGACAAGGGTCTCTTGCAGCCCTGGCTGGTCTGGAACTCACTATGTGGACCAGACTAGCCTTGATGTTAGATCTGCCTGCTCTTCCTCCTAAAGGCTGGGATTAAAGAGGCATGTGTAAACAAGCCAAACAGCACATGGTTTCAAAAAACCACAGACTGGACAGGCTAACTCAGAAATCTTAAGGCCATCTTTATTGAGACCCAAATGTTGTCATTTACAATTCAATGAGACACCACAGCCTCCTTTAACAGTAGTTCTCATTGCTTTTATTCCTCAGCCATCTTTCCTCCACTCCGGAATCCACCCTCTTTTTCTTTTTTTAAAGATATGTTTTACTTTGTAACCCAGGATGGCTTTGAAGGCAAGATCCTTCTGGAGCAGCCTCCCAAGGGCAAAGATTATTCCATACTTTAAAACAGCAAACTCAGAACAGATCACTTTATGCAATTGAAACTGGAGAGTGGTAACGGGAAGAACTTACTGAACCAACAGCTGCTGGCAGTGCTTAGAATGCTGGCGATGGGAGTGGGGGTGATGGTTGTGGTAGTGGTGGGTATGTTTAGAGTTCTTAGAGGAAACTGTCACAGAGAAATACCAGGATTTCCAACAAAGGAAGAAGTCATAACTGAAACGCTCTTGTCTCTCACATGCAGTCTGTTAAGAGTGATGGCAGTAACAGAACAATCCAACAATTAACAGCACCACTTCTGATTTCCCTCAAGTGTTTTATTTGGCAAGGAGTATATGCACATGAAAATGCCCATAAGTTTTAACTAATCACACTTCTCCTTCTACAATTTATGTTCTGTCTGAGTGCCCAGGAGCCAGGATTTATTTCACTTGGCTTTTTAACAGGTCTTCTATGTCTCTAAAAGTTTTTCTAGCAGATGATCCCTCACAGAATGTAGAAAGAGATGGAAAGATGCTATAGGGAGATATAAGTATGATTGAGAAACAACAATAATAACAAAACACAAACAAACAAACAAACAAAAACCCACTTGAGAGGGCTGGAGAGATGGCTCAGCAGTTAAGAGCACTGGCTGCCGTTCAAGAGGACCGGAGTTCAATTCCCAGAGCTCACAACCATCTCCAACTCAGAGCATCTGGTGCCCTCTACTGGCCTGCAGAGGCACCAGACAAAGCACCCATCCACGAAAAATAAAATTTAAAAACCAAAGCACAACACTTGAAGTACAGCCACATGACAGCATAGCAGCAGGATCCTAATCAATGGCTATCACAACAAAGTCAAGAAACAGAAAAGCAAACAACTAAGCATTTGGAATACGTTTGGAGAGAGATGAGTCATCCATCTTAGGCAAAGGAGTGGTGCACAAAAAAAAAAAAGTTTCACCGGGTGGTGGCGGAGCACACCTTTAGTCCCAGCACTCGAGAGGCAGAAGCAGGCGTATCTCTGTGAGTTCGAGGCCAACCTGGTCTACAAGAGCTAGTTCCAGGACAGCCTCCAAAGCCACAGAGAATCGACCCCCCCCCCCAAAAAAAAAGTTTCTATTAGTGTTTTCTAGGCTTATTTACATAAGCCAATCACCAATTATATTTCAGTTAAGTATTGGAAGTCTTTCATTATTGTCATTGCACACTGAAGACAATCCAAAATATAGTGTTTGGGGCTTAAGTCTTCATATAATTAACTTCAGCTCCATAAGACAGCTCAACAAAGAACAGCATTTCAGTAAGATGCACAAAGAACTCAGCATATTAATCACTGGGAAAAGCAAATTAAACACATTAAGGGCTAGAGAGATGGCTCAAGAGCTAAGACCATTTGCTGCTCTTTCAGAGGTCCTGAGTTCAGTTCCCAGGATCCACACACAACCACCTCTAACTCCAGCTCCAGGAGATCTGACACCCTCTTCTGGCCTCTGAGGACACCTGCACTCACATGCACACACAAACAATTAAAAATAAAAATAGCTGGGCAGTGGTGGTGCATGCTTTTAGTCCCAGCATTCAGGAGGCAAAGGCAGGTGGATCTCTGTGAGTTCGAGACCATCCTGGTCTACAAGAGCTAGTTCCAGGACAGCTTCCAAAGCACAGAGAAAGCCTGCCTCCAAAAACCCCAAAAAATAAAATAAAAAAATCTTAAAAAAAAAAATCATGAGATCAGAAGTATACCCACTAGAATGGCTAAATTAGAAAAGACTGATAAAACTAATTACAAGTGTGTTTGTGAAGCAACCAGAACCCTCACACCGCAGGTGGGAATGCAAAATTCCTAAAGGTGCTTGCTGCCAAGCCTGACAACTCATGTTCACCGATGGAACCAACATGGTGGAGAGAGACACTACTCTTGAAAGATGTCCTCTGACTCACGTGTGCACACAAATAAAAAAACAACAACAAAAAAACCCAAACAGGTGAGACATGGTTACCACACAGCCTGCCACAGCAGAAAAATGACAACACACACCACTGCAAAGGCCACACCAGCCCCTTCACTATTTTAATAACTACATTATAGTTAATAAGCAAACTAAGAAAGGCTTTGGAGCCACACAGCACTACAGCTTTTCAAATTTTCCATCTTGTTTTTAATTAGTATTTATTTTATGTGAGTGTTTGGTCTACTTGCTTGTGTGCCATGGGAGGGCTTGTTGTCCTGAAAGTTTGTAACACATTGCCGGACCCCCTGGAACCGAGTTACGGCCCATGTGGGTGCTAAGAACCAAGTTATCTACAAAAGCAACAAATACTCTTAACAGCAGAGTCATCTCTCCAGCCCCTTGTTTTTTCATTTTCAATTCATAATGGAAATGAGAAGTTAAGGCTAAGCCTACTCTGCACAGAATATGTGTGTGTGTGTGTGTGTGTGTGTGTGTGTGCGCGCGCGCGCGCGCGTGCGCAAGTGGAGTCATTCTGGTCTCAATTTTATCAACATTCATATGAAAATTAGCCCTGAGGCAAGGAACACAATGGGACAGAATCTTCAATTATGGTAGTAAGCACATTTTGTGTTTACTCAGGTGTGTCCAACCTGTGGTTCAAAGGGTGTCAGCATCCCAGGAATAGTTATAAATGCAACCCAACACATTTGTAGATGAGTGTCAAAAGGCTGAACAACAAGACGTCCTTCTATTTCTCCAAAGGATTTATATATGACAAGGTTAGTTACTGAGTACAATAGGCCTCTTGTTACTGCTTGGGAAGCAGAGGGAGGTGGATCTCTGAGTTCAAGGCCAGCCTGGTCTACAGAGGGAGTTCCAGCACTACACAGAGAAACCCTATCTCAAAAAAGCAAACACCAGGTTCTCATGTATTCCACCTAACCTCAAATTTGCTAGGTCATCAAGGGTGACCCTGAACTACTGAGCCTCCTCCCTCAACCTCCTGAGTGCTGGGATTACAGGATGTGCCACCACGCCTAGTTTGCTGTGAACCAGAATCCTACCTAAAGAACTCTAACATTCTAGTGTTCAATAGAACCAGGTCATTGCCACTGGAGAAAACACTGACAAAAATCAAAGCAGGGTTGGTCTGGGGAGGAGATTGTTATTTTATTTCCAGGAACTGAGGGAAATGCTGGCTTGGAGAAGAGCTTCAGCAGCCTGTCATAGGCAGGGTCCTGCCTGCGCTGGGTCTGCACTACATTAGCACATAGTTCAATGTTAGGGACTATCCATTATTGTTTGATAAAAAAAAAAAAGATATAAGTTAGATTTGTTCACATACAAGTATTAGATAAAGGAGTAATAACATAACACATAAGCCAGGTGGCGGTGGCACACGCCTTTAATTCCAGCACTCATGAGAGGCAGGTAGATCTCTGTGAGTTTGAGGCCAGCCTGGTCTACAGATGAAGTTCCAGGACAGCCTCCAAAACTACAGAGAAACCCTGTCTCAAACAAACAAACAAACAAACAAACAAACAAACAAACAACCCCATGACCCTGAGGTCTAAAGTACTGGAGTCCCAAATGATGACCTAATGAGACTAAAGGCAGGAATCTGACACACATGTGCACAGAAAGAAAACAAAACAATTGGGAACTTTCCAGAATGGAAGTTTTTTTTGTTTTGTTAACAGCAAGCTTGGATCTGTTTGCTTTTCAAAGTGCTGGGGACCAAATCCAGGGGTTGGGACCTCTAACACAGACCTCGGTTCCCTTCCAGTCTTTCCTGCCTCAGTAACCCTTCCAATCTCAACCACCGTTGAACAAGACTTTCAGAAAGTAAAATTTCAAGGTGGATTCCAGCCTTAGTCTGGAGGTGTTTCAAGAAGCAGCAATGTAACCACTGTCATGAAAAGGAATTTTACACTTCAGAGTTTGAAATCTGGGCTTTTAGCATCAAGGTCCATGACTGGCCTCCATGTGCTCAGTGGCATAATTAGGAACATATATTTTCTCATGTATTTATTCAAAACACTGTACTAAGCACTTGCCATGTGCTGAATTCTGTTTTTGGTGCTTGGGGTACTTCACAAACATCTTTGCTCTTTAAGTTGATTCACAAGGTCCATTTGAAAAAGTCCCCACCCCCACCCAAAAAAAAAAAAAAAAGAAAAAAGAAAAAAAAAAGACAGGGCTGTTGTGTATAACAGCTCTGGCTGCCCTGGACAGACCAGGTTGGCCTGGAACTCGAAGAGATCTGCTTGTTTCTGCTTCCCAAGTGCTGAGATCAAAGGTGTGCCCCACCAGGCCCAGCCCCAAACATAAACCTTGACAATCACATTATTGCATTTTTTTCCCTCTTCAGACAAGCACTCACTATGATGCTCTGGCTGTTTTTAAACTGACATTCACCTGCCTCTGCCACAGACCTCCATCCCCTGCCCACAAGTGCTGAAATTAATGGTGTGCATACCATATCCCATTCAATGTTGCAGGTTTTCTGTTTTTTTTTTTTTAACAGATGGTTCTTTCTTCCATGTTTACATATCTTTGTGGTTGTTTTGAGATGGGGTTTCATGAAGGCCAGGATTGCCTTCACAAGACTGGCCTTGAACTCCTAAGCACCCTACCTCAACAGTCCAAGTACAAGGGATTCGAGGCCAGCATCATCACAACCAGATCCCATGTTTCTATGCTACTAAGTTTTTCTCTCCTACCATGCACCCAGTCCCATGAGAGCTGATCATCTCCTGGGAGACACCTGGGTTTCCACAGCTGAAAACAGGTTTCTCAAAAATAACAAAGTTCTGGCAGAGCTCATAGCTTCTCAGGTTGGAAAAACATTCAAAATCCTTTCTTTATCTCCTATCCTCCAACGCTAACAACACCCATTCTCTTCCTTGTGCCCCACCACCTACATATCTCCGCGGTTCCTTTTTTATCAAAATAAATTCGTCCCACATGCTGGAAAGATGGCTCAGCAGTTAAGAACACTTGTTGCTCTTGCAGAGAACACGGGTTCAGTTCCCTGTATCCACATGGTACATAAACATCCTTAACTCCAGTTCCAAGGGATTCGATGCCCTCTTTTGATTTCTGGACCAGGCACACACGTAGTGCACTCGCATAAAATAATTAAATCTTAAAAAAAGATTCCTTTAAAGTTCTGTCCCAAGCTCTTTCCTATTCTCCTTGGGCAGACAGGGCTTCTCCTGTCTTCCTCTTCTCTTCTGCCATGTGTCTCTGTCTCTGTGTCTCTTTTCTCTTCCCCCTTCCTAACAAAACTTCTCACTTAGAAAAGAAAAAAAGTTGAGTCCCACATGTACTTCCTGACACGTACATCCCAAATACAACACCTTGCCTTCTATTTCAGGGCATGTTCATCTATCTCGTTTGATTCTCCAGAGAATGAATGCTGGGGACGGGAGACACAGCCCCAGTTTGAAGGTGAATCCTCTTCCAAACCCGGAACTGGAGGGAGGCGGGCTAGATCGGCGCGCCAGGCTCCGGGAGCAAGAGGTTGTGGAGGCGCCGCGCGACCCCGCGAACCTCTAACCCTTACACTTTGGTGCCTTAAGAGCCTCGCTCACCTCGCCGTCGTCTCGGCCTGGCCAACCCTTCCGCAACATCAAAGCCACCGCGAGCTCCAGCCGGGCCTCTGGACCCGGGGCGCCTGGAGGGCTCCACGACCCACCCACGCTCTCCCGGGCTCCACCAGCCGTCCCGCCCCCGGCGCGCCTCCTCCTCCTCCTCCTCCTCCTCCTCCTCCTCCTCCTCCTCCTCCTCCGCGGCGCGGCCCCCCGCAGCCCAGCACGCGCTCGCCCGGGTGCCCCGACCCTCGCGACGGCACCCTCCGTCGCGCTCCCCCCGGGCCAGGCAAAGGTGCGGCCCTCAGCTTCCCCTCAGGTCCCTCATCCCTTTGCCTCTTCTAGCCCCTGAAGACCCGGCGCCGCCTCAGCACGCAGAGGCCGGGCCCCACCACCCAGCCAGCGCTTGTTTACTCACTCACCCTCCATCCTGAGACGCAGGGACCCGCCGCTAGGACGCCTGCGCGCCGCGGCCACGCCCCTGCGCGCCGCGGCCACGCCCAGCGGCCACCCCCTCCTGGCGCGTGCGCAGTCAGCGCGTGCATCACCTGGGCTTCCTTCTTCGCAGGTGTTAGCCCTAGTCCGACACGTTTCCCAGTGGCGCTATCAGAGGAAAGGAAAGGCTCTGAAGAAATCTTCCTGGAGCCACGGATGCCTTCTTGAAGACTTTATTCAGAAGCACACCATCCCCAATCGTGTTTAGACAACTCAGATCTCAAGTTTAGGAAGCCAGCCTAGAATGTCTTCTTCATTCTAATGCCTCCCATCCACCGACACACACTACCCGTGGGCTCTAAGTTATTGTTTCATTCATACTTGGTTATCCTATTTCTGTCAGTCTCTCCTTCACTTAAAAATATAACCTTGTATCAAAATATCTCCCCACAGAGCTGGCGAGTTGGATGGGGGTTAAGAACACTGCTTTTCCAAAGGATCCAGGCTCAATTCCCAGCACCGACAGTACCCAGGCTCACACCCATCTGTACTTCCAGTCCCAGTGGATATGATAACTTCTTCTGGCCTCCAGTTGCCAAGCACACAAGTGATGCACAGACATACAAGAAAGCAAAATATTGCAAATACATTAATGGCTAGGCTTAAAGGCATGCACCACCACATCTAGCCTCAACAATTTCTTTTATACCTCTCCAGAAGATATTTAATTTTTTTTGAGACAGTATTTTTCTGTATATTTTTGGAACTTGTCCTGGAACTCACTGGGTAGACGAGGCTGGCCTCGAACTCACAGAGCTCCACCTGCCTCTGCCTCCCGAGTGCTGGGACTAAAGGTGTGCGCCACCACTGCCCAGCAAAGATACTTAATATCACAAGAGGGAAATAGTAACTTCAGAGGTTAGAAACATCAATCACCAGAGATAAGAGACATCCTTAGCAAGTTCTTTCAAAAAATATTTTATTTGTGTTTATGTGTTGTTTCTATCCTTACACTCTGTGGGTCCTAGAGATGGAACTCAAGTCATCAGGTCAGGCTTGGTAGCAAGTGCCTTTGTCCCCCTAAGCCATCTTGCCAAGATCAGCCGTACTTCTCAATATGACGCAATGATAAGAGCACAAATTCATTTCTATATGTCCTTGACAAAAAATACATAACCTCCATTAATTTTTTAAAGATTTATTTATTTTGGGCTGGGCAGTGGTGGCCCATGCCTTTAATCCCAGCATTCGGGAGGCAGAGGCAGGAAGAGCTCTGTGAGTTCCAGGTGTTGTTTTCCTGCAGCTGTGGTCGATAAAATATGAACCACAAAACTCAATAAAACCCTCGTGGAGTTTAGTGGGAAAGGGAACAAAGCAGCGGTCGGGGTAGGTGTTGGCCAACAGGAAACAGAGATGGAAGGGAGAAAAAAGGAAAGTTCTGGGACTAAAGGCATGTGTCACCACCACCCATCATTCCTCTATATTGTATTTGCAACTTTCAGTGATATTCTCTTTTATTTCTGATGCCTTCTGTATACCTGGGTCTCAAATTTGGATCATACTAAGGTTATTTGGAGAATGCAAATAACTCAAGAGGCCTGCCTCCCACCCTCCAGAAAATCTGTTTAATTAGTCTAGGGGACAGCTTGAGCTTTCAGAGTTTATAAAACATTTGACATAATTATAGCATGTAGCCAAGTTTGAGAAGCATTGCATTGAGAGATGGAATCTTCTGTCATAGAAACAATAGAAATGAGATTGGCCACTGACCAGGAAGGGTGCAGCACTGACCAAAGAGATTAGACATCTCCCTGAACAAAGACAGGCATAAGATTCTGTTGATTTGCTGGGGTAGACTAGCAGACCAGCCTCATCTTGCCTGGAGGACTTCAGGTGCTTAAGCTGGTACAGCTGCAGAAAAAAACATGAGGCTGAGATCAAAGAGAACATATAAGCCAAGCTTTCAACAGTGAGCAAGCTAAGCAAGGGGCCTTAGTTTATTTGCCTCTGTCCCTCTGTGGTGGAATCAAAGTTTCTCAAAATAATGTATTATCTAAAGAGCTGTTCAGAAGATCTGAATATCAGAGAGACTAGTGAGAAGTGGGGAAACCATCAACATACTGGTGACAACTGAAGCCACGGGAGGGGACCTCAGCTTAGGAGATGTGCCAAGGAACAGCCGAGAGGAGAGAAAGAAAAACTTGAGATAATGGGGAAATTGATTATAGAGATGTTTCTGAAGTGGCGAGGCAGGAAGAGATTTCTGAGGAAGTTGAGGATGAGTTGAGGAGCCCAGGGTCCCCCGTCCACAGTCAGTCAGTCTCGCTGCCTTACTGTACTTTCCCTTTCAACCTCATTCTTTTCTTTTCAAGACAGGGTTTCTCTGTGTAACAGTTCTGGCTGCCCTGGAACTCTCTTCTCTGTGTAACAATCCTGGTTGTCCTGGAATTCGTTTTGTAGACCAGGCTGGCCTCAAACTCACAGAGATCCACCTGCCTCTGCCTCCCAAGTGCTGGGATTAAATGCGGGCACCACCACTACTTGGCTGTCAATTCTAATTTTCCCCCTTACTCCCAATAATTGGCATGTGACTAAGCACAGGTTTAGTAATCCTTGTCAATGAAGGACTATAAAAACAACTTTCCACATTATCAGTGATTATGCGGTTCCTAGGGGAAAATTTGTTTGCCAGTGTTCCTCATCGGTGTGCTAGGCCAGGTATTTTTCCTGAGACCAGTCACTTTCTTAGCTGGCCCTGTTCCACCAGATACCATCAGCCAGCCTTTGCTTGCAGCTCTCCTGAACCTCTCTTTTCTTTTCCAACCTTTAGGTCTTTGTCCTGGGGGGTGGGGGTGGGGGCTTGGGAGGGCAACAACACAACAACTGCTGGCCAGTGGTCAGCAGCTGGACCTTGGAAAGACAAAACTAGGTTCCCACCCCACTCTCCTCCCAGGCCCCACCCACGGGGAAGCTACGGAGAGAGAGGAATAACTGTGTCACTTTTGGCTTCTCACTGCTCATCTTGCTCTTAAATTGGAGGCCTCTGGGGCCGAGAGAAACTGGACACAGTGTGCCGACTAGTCTAATAGGACGGGTTCTTTTTTCTGAAAGTCCCCTATTGCGGAAAAATAAAATTATGTGTTTAATTTCTGAAACCTAATGCCTCATTTGCCTTGGCAGCCATTCTGCCGGGCTTGGCCGAGAGTCTGGCAACACAAGTAGACTGATTAATACCAGCTCAACTTGCTCCCTGGAGAAGAGTGTTATTTACTTGACTATTTTCTTAAATCCTCTTTAATTTACTTGTATTTCGGTATGATCGTATTGATTTTAACAGGTCCTGTTTCTGACCACCGGCCCCAATGAGGCCCCAGAGAACTCCCTGCTCTGTCCCCTTCACAAAGCAAGATTTTGTTCAACCCAGCGATTAGAAATGGCACGTCATGTGTTCTGTTCCTTCTGGGACGGGTAAGTTCTAAGTGTACTCTCATCCCCTGCTAGTCCTCAATCCCTGGTAGAAAAGGAAAGAGATGAGGCTTCTCAATAGGGCTTCTGTACTCTGCAGTCCTGCCTTCCAACCTGAGTTCCCTTCAGATGGTGACACTATCCCCCCACCTCCCCCCACCCCCGCCGTCCATCCTGACCCTCCCTTGTGAAGCCCCCAGGGGTATCAAATAACAAGTGTTGGAGGGGGGACACAGAGGACCATGGAAAGATCGGGCCCCAGATTTCCCCAACAGGAAAGTGTAAACACAGCTGTGGAGATGGGCGCGAGGCACCCTCCCTTCCCCCAGTTCCCACCCAGAAGCAGGGAAAGGCCGCCCTGCAGTGAGGAACCAAACAGGAAAACAAAGCAAAGCACAACCTAAACGCCTGCAGGAAGGTCACCAGAAACTGGGGCTACTGCCCAGGACGCAGTGTGACCAGTGGAACAGCCAGACCCCTCCCTGAATGCTTAGGGGCCAATACAGTTCCAAAGTGAGTGGAGGTCTGGACATTATGGAGCCAGGAACCATGGCTTGATTTTCGAAGCCTTTCCACTGCCAGACACTTTGTCCTCTGATCTCAGAAAATTCACTTTCTGCCTTAGGTACTTTTAGCCTTTGGTCCCTAGTGGCTTAGGGATCATAAGAATGCAGTTGATTCAGCAAGCAAGAGCAAGTTCACAATAAACCCTTGTCCAGGGCAGTTAGAAACTTCAACTGAGACTCCAAGCCAAAACATAAACAGGGCTCCTCAGCCTTTGTTAATTACAAAATAAATAATTCCAGCAGGAAGAGATTGCCTCTTCGGGACATCACTTGGTGGGGGCAGAGGTCATGCCCTGATCTGTTTACTCTACAAAGTCCAACCTCATGGCTAGGGTGCTGCTACCCACCTCTCTCTTGATCTCTCAGGACACACCTTTGGCATAGCCCCGCCTGGGAAGGCGCTCTGGTCAGCTGGACAGCTAATGAGCTGTGCTTCCTTTCTGGCCATCAGGAGCCTCAACTGTAAAAGTGAAATTGCAGAACTAGAGAAAAACAAAAATGACAGCAGCCTATAAATATCGAACTCTTATTATGTGCCTGGCCTTATGCTAAGTGCTTTCTTTACAAAGGTGGTCTCATTTCTTTTTTTTCTTTTTAAGATTTTTTTTTTTGTTTATTATATACATAGTGTGTTCTATCTGCATGTATGCTTGCAGGTCAGAAGAGGGCACCAGATCTCATTACAAATGGTTGTGAGCCACCATGTGGTTGCTGGGAATTGAACTCAGGACCTCTGGAAGAGCAGCCAGTGCTCTTAACCTCTGAGCCATCTCTCCAGCCCATTTCATATATAGTCAGGGACATTCTTTGTTTGTTTGTTTCTCGAGACAGGGTTTTTCTGTGTAGCCGTGGCTGTCCTGGAACACACTCTGTAGACCATGTTGGCCTGGAACTCAGAGATCCACCTACCTCTGCCTGCTGAGTGCTGGGATTAAAGGCATGCACCACCATCACCGCTTAGAGGTTTAGTCAGGAATATTCTTATCCTTGTTGTATAGCTGAGGAAACTAGGGCTTTATATGATTCTAGAACTTTCTCCCAGGTTATACAGCTATAAAGTAGCATGGCCAGGATTTGTGCCTTCATTCTGCTTCCTCAGCCCTTGCTCTAAGCCTCCTCCCTCCTCTGAGGTCTTCTAACTCTGACATCATGATTCTGGATTCACTCCCTGGCTTTCTGTTCTTACCAGTGGCGCCAGAAACTGAATCTATTAGGGGTTCCAGTCTGTTTGTCCAGAGGGAAATAGCTGAAAGTTAAGGGACTCTCACTTCCTCTGTACTAAAGATGCCAATCAAAGCTAGACACTCCTCAGACCCCCATATCAGCAGGGAACAGTTTCTGTGGAAGACAAACAAATCCTAGTCAGGCAGGAAAGGGGTGTTCCCCTTGGCTGGGTGACTTCCCCTTTCTCTTTCCTGGTTTATCAGTTGACCAGATCACCCCACTGATAGTGTGATAGTATTGGTCCTTTGTAAAACACTGAGGTTAGGATGGGTCACCCAGCTACAGATCTCTTTCAGAACAAGTATGCACATCTATACATGATATTGTACATAAATGAATAAAAATAAATACATAAACCAGACATGGCAGCTGAGTGTCTGTAATCCCAATATAGGAAACTAAGGTATAAGACTTGCAGCTTGGTAGTGGTGGCTCACACCTTGAATCCCAGTACTCAGGACGCAGAGGCAGGCAGATCTCTGAATTTGAGGCCAGTCTGGTCTACACAGTGAGTTCAAGGACAGTCATAGCTACATAGTGAAACCCAGTCTCAAAATCCTTCCTCTAAAAAGAAAGAGTACATACTAATCCTTCATATGACCAGAGTTCAGTTCCCAGCACCCACATTAGGTGGTTTACAACATAGCTCCAGGGATCTGACTTCCTCTCTGGCATCCTTAAGCACTTGTACTCACATGCACGTACGCAAAATCACATTTATTTAAACACTTAACAATTTGTTATAGTGAATGTGAATCTATGTAATCCTTGCAAAAACAGAGAAGGACACTGAACTTGGAGAAATTGCCGCATGGTCCGTGATAAGAAGGAGAGCTGAAATTCCAACCCAGATTAAACCTAACTGACTCCAAAATCTGCATTCTTCCCAATAAAAGGGGTATTATACAATGGAAATACAATTATGAGACTGGAGAGGCCCCAAACTATCTTAGAAATATAGTTGTCATATGGTTATCATATGCGATACACATTATGGGTAACTGCTTTTGAATTTTTTAAAAAACTTGTCATTTATGAATTTATTTAATGAGAGAGGGTCTTGTGTATCACCATCTGGCCTTGGACATTGTATATCACTGAAAATGACCTTGAATTTCTGACCTTCCTGCCTCCATCTCCCCAGTGCTGGGATGACAGGTATGTGTCATACCTGCTTTATCTAGTGCTGGAGATCATACCTAAGGTTTGCTGCACACTAGGTAAGCACTCAGCCAACTGAGCTGCGACCCTAGTAACTGCTAGTCAGATACAGGCATGTTCACACAGTCCAAGGCGTTTGGCCAAATGCTGTACATATGTTATCTGTACTGAGCAGTGAGGACCATCAAGTCATCCTGTCTGGCAGATATGAAACACACTTGGAGGAATTAGATGCCTTTAGAAAAAGGCCCTACACAGCTAAATAAGCAATGGAGCTCAGATATAAACCCAAGCCTACTTAAAGCCAAAGAGTATGCTCACAACAACAAAGACAGCAACAGCAGCAGCAATAATAATACACATTGACTATGGCCAAATTCTGCTCTAAGTGTTTTAGGTCTTACAACGTGTTCATATTTTCCCGTGTCGGTCACTTGTACATTGATGTGGCCATAATACTTGATAGAACCATTTTAAGGAAATATGTATCTTACTTGGTTCATAGTTTCATAGTTTCATCCCGTTGCAGCAGAAAAGGAAGGGCATGAGACAGAGCAGCCCAGTTCATGGTAGCTGGACCACGTGGCAGAGACTGTTGACCTTATGGTAGACCAAGAAGCAGAGAAAACCATAGAAACCATGGGCAGAGTCATATATAACGTGCAAAAGTCCTCTACTAGTGATCTACTTCTTTGATGATGTTTCTAGAGAGGTTTAACTGAGCTATTCTGAATGTGTGTGGCACTGTAGGTACACTTTTCTTTCCCACCAGCCAGTTCCCAAATAACCACATAGGAACTTGTCATTAAATATAAATGCTTGGCCAATAGCTCAGGCTTGTCACTAGCTAACTCTCACATTTTAAATTAACCCATATTTCTTATCTAAGTTCTACCATATAGCTGGGTACATTTTTTTCTTTCTTTCTTTTCCTTTCTTCCTTCCTTCCTTTTTTTTTTTCTGCTTGTTACCTCACATCTTACTTCCCTGGTGGCTTTCGGGACCTGTTTTCAACATGGCAAGTTCATCTCCTGCATCCTTTGCATCTTGTAACTCCTTCTCACTCTCTCTTTGTCTGCCAGTCCTGTCTAGCCTCTACCTGTCCAACTATTGGCCAGGCAGTCTCTTTATTAAACCAATCACAGTGACACAGTGTAAAGGAATAAATACTCCATGTGGGTTCTAAGATTGAAGAAAAAGTGAGGAAGGGAAAAGGAAAAGGTTGGGCACCAGCATCCATTTCTCCCGGTTTTCAGAATCCCCCAAATGTGTGCTACCAGCTAGGAATCAAGTGTTCAAGATGTAATGTTATGATAAATCTTTCTGCCAAATGCTGCCTGAGCCCCGCCGCCACGTGTGAGCTTTACGCCAGCCGCCTGCCCGAGTTAGGCCCAAATGAATATACAGAAACTTGTATTAGGTTCAAAGCTGCTTGGCCAATGACTAGGACTTCTCATCTGCTAACTCAGTCTTAACTATCATAAACCTATATATTTTATAAGACTTATCGGACACCTTTTTGGCGTCCCTCCTTGCTGGGATCACGTCTTGCTGCTGGAGCAGGAGTGGAGGGGTAAAAGGGGGCCCTTCCTGTTTCTCCTTCGCTTAAATATGAGTCTCCTTGCTATGTCACTTCCTGCCTGGATCACCACTTCTCTACTACATTTCCCAGAATCCTCTTTGACTTCTAGTCCCATCTAACTTGCTGTCTCATTGGCCAAACAGTATTTTATTCAACAATCAATAAGATAAACATACACAGTACATTCCCCATCAATGTAGCCCTGTGACGGACACTTCTGATTCAAACTGCAACACCTCCACTGTTACTAATTCTTCTCGTTGCTATAACCTACCATTTGACATCAACTTAAGGAGGAAGATGTTTATTTCTGGTTTACAGATGGGTACAGCTCATCACGCTAGGAAAGGCATGACTGTGAGAGCTGCTCTAGATTGTATGTGGCAGCTGACCACACTGTCTATACAGCCAATGAGCAGAGCCAGATGAATGTCAGTGTGCTGTTGGCTGCCTTCTGTTTGCCTTTTGGTTCAGTCCAGGACCCAACACATGAGATGGTCCCATCCACATTTGAACTAGGTCTTCCCTTCTCATTTAAACCTCTCTGAAAACACACAAGCCTCTGGGCATGTCTCGTAGATGTTTCTAACTCTAATCAAGTTGACAATGATAATCAACCATCAGAAGTCCCCTCCTTGTCAACTTGTCACTCAAACACATTTTAATTCATAATACCCATTTAACAGATGGGAAAAATATTGCCTTTTATAATATTAGATGAGCTTTATTACAGATATTGTATGTTAAGCATATATGGGCCATTAGTATCATATTTGCTTAACATGCTGGATTTGTTTATTATTTTCATTGTCCATTGAATGTGTGTTTTGTTGTTTGTTTGTTTTTTTAATTTGGTTGTTTGGTTGGATTCTCAAGACAGGATTTCTTTGTGTAGCTTTGGCTATTCTGAAACTAGCTCTGTAGATCAGACTGGCCTTGAACTCACAAAGAGCCCCCTGTCTCTGCTTCCCTAGTTCAGGGATTAAAGGCATGGGCCTCCACTGCCCAGCAAGACAGGGTTTCTCTACATAGCATTGGCTGTCCTTGAAATCATTATGTAGACCACTCTGGCCTTGAACTCACAGAGATTCACCTGCCTCTGCCTCCCAAGTACCGGGATTAAAGGTTTATTTTTACTATTTTTAAATTATGTGTGTGTGAGAGGAAGAGGGGGAGGAGAGAAGGAGGGAGGGAGGGAGGGAGAGGGGGGGAGGAGGGAGGAGGCAGGACACGTGTTCACAGGATCCAGAAGAGGCTATCAAATTCCCTGGGACTAGAGTTACAGGAGGTTGAGAGCTTCCTGAAGTAAGTGCTGGGAACCAAGCTCCAAGAGCAACAAGTGCTCTTAACCTCTGAACCATCTTTCCAGCCTCAAAGTTACTCAACTTTTCTGAGCTTCAGCTTCCTTGTCTAGAACATGGGTTATCACCATACCTCATTTAATAGTCACATTTCAAATGAAGCAAGTTGTGTGACACTTTGGTGTCCTGCTTGATGTCCCCAGGACTTGATGATTTAGTACAGTATACTCTGTTATGTGATATCCGGGTTCTTGAGATGCTAGGATGAGACAGTATTCCTGAGGGTGGTTTCACAGGACAGCCATGAGGGACAGGGAGAGGGTCACAGCAATCTCTGCGTTTGGCACTGGACCCTGGGAGTGACAATGAGTCAACCCCAGGTGCTGAGGGACTAGCTGTGTTCTCAGCATCGCTGGGCGTATGCTGTGGTCATTCTGGCCATGGTCCTTCTCAGTCACGATGTCTGAGTGTCATTCTGTAAATCTGGCGTAGGTTCTTTTCAGAAAAACAGTTTCTATTACGTGATGTCATGGTCCTGCCTGGGTCAGAGGGAGGGGAAAGCAGTTTTCACATGTCTTGTTTCCAGATGAGTCCATCTGGTCCTAAAAGAACTCTGTCTTCCTCTCAGAACTTGGCAAAGAGAGCTGGTGGTATAGCTCAACAGCAGAATGTCTGTTTAGCATGAAGGAACCCTGAAACCAATCTCCACTACTTGATCCCCACCCCCATAAAAAAGGCGAACTAGGGAATAAGATTTTGGTCTGGAATAAGAAGTATGTGATAAATTATATGCTTTATACATGGCCCTTAGAATCAAACTATCCTGGGTTCAAATTTTGCTATTACCTCAACTATCTCATTTCCCCACTGAGAATAAAAATCTGATGTTACTAAGTTTTTAATTTTGGGACAGGGTCTCATTATATAGCCCTGGCTATTACCTCAACTATCTCATTTCCCCACTGAGAATAAAAATCTGATGTTACTAAGTTTTTAATTTTGGGACAGGGTCTCATTATATAGCCCTGGTTAGCCTAGAACTCCATATGTAGACCAGCTGGCCTCAAACTAACTCAAAGAGCTCCACTTGCTTCTTTCTTGGATTAAAGGTGCCTACCAGTATGCCCAGCCCCAGTGTATTAAGTTTTTAAGAATGTGTGCAACATGTGTACGTATACATACTTACGGGGCCGGGGAGATGGCTCAGCAGGTAAGAGCACTGGTTGCTCATCCAGAGGACCCCAGCATCCTCATGGCAGCTCACAACTGTCTGTAACTCCAATTCCATGGAATCTGACACCCTCATAGAGACATACATGCAGACAAAAACACTAATGCATATGAAATATAAATTTAAAAAATACATGCAGGTACTTACAATACACATAAGTAAAATTTGGTTTTGTTTTATTTTTCAAGACAGGACTACCCGGTGTAACAGGGTCCTGCCTATCCTTGAACTTGCTTTATAGACCAGGTTGACTTCAAATTCACAGAGATCCACCTGCCTCTGCCTTCTGAGTGCTGGGATTAAAGGTGTGCACCACCATGCCTAGCTATAAATAAACATTTTTAATTTTTTTAAAAAAAGGATGTGTGCAAAGGGGTTGGGTATATACCTCATTGATAGAACACTCACTTAACATGTGCAAGGTCCCTAGATTTAATTCTAAGCACTACAAAAATTCTAAGCACATCAAAAAAGTGTCAGAGACATGTAACATACAGTAAATGTTCAATGAATGTTAGCTACTATCAAATCCCCAGCATTGGATGAAAACACCCAGTAGCACTGAGAACTGCTAGTCTCTCAATACCCGGCACTCTCGGGGATGCTGCCAGGACCCAAAGCCAGATGTCAGGATTGCTGTCTCCTTCACCACTCCTCAGAGCTGTCCTGTGAAGCCATCCCCACACCCTAACACTCCAGGAGCCCGGGTGTTACGTAATACCGGGCATAACACGTTCAAGCCCTGAGAATGCTGTGCAGGAAGTTCAACACTTCAAGTAAATTGCTTCATTTTAAACTCAAGACTCTGTTAAGTTGGAGACTTAACCATTTGCCTTTAACCAACTCATGAACCAAAGGTCCCTCCGATAGCCACTCTCTTCCCTGGGCAAGAGTTGCATGTCACACTAGGTGTGCCAGCCTTCTGGAGATGAAGAAGCAGGATGGCGAAGAAGCCCTTGCTTCTCTACCCACTTTAAGCGCCCTGTCTTAGTCAGCTAGCTCCAGGCTGGTAACTCCTCTCCCCTCTCCTTCTCCCTGCCCCCCTCTCCTGCCCCCCCCTGCAAGAAGTCTGTCTCCTCTTTCTGGTTTGGAAGGATCAACCCCTCCTAGCCAGGACTTCTGGTTTTTCTTACCCGCCACTCCCCCTCATCATAAGTGTGTGCTGCTTTTTATTTTGCAGACAGCTGGAGAAGAGGCCAGCATGTGTGAAGTAACTGCAGGGTGCTCTGCACAGAATTTCACGGTGTAGGAGGCCTCTGGTGCTTTTGACTCCCTTCTGTGTTGTTCTGGGTTTGTGGGTGTGTAGGGGGAGGTTAGAGAGTATAAATGGCACCCCTTCAAAGAGTTGAGTCACCCCTTTCCCTGCTCCGGGCAAGATGGCCCTTGGCCTGTTACAAGAATGGAACTCATATGGCAGTAAGATCCCTGCTCAGAAGGAACCAATCTACACTGGGGTAAGAAATCTCAGGATAGTATCCAGCTGGACCAGAACCAGGTTCTTCTGTTTGCAAGCACTGGGGCATAGGGAGTGGGGTGGGGCCAGAGGAATAAAGAGGACTGTGAGAGAGCCCTAAAGACTAGACTCACTGAGTGTAAAAGGAAAAAGGAAATAAAACATAATGCCATGGTTAGAAGGAAAGACTTACCTATGTGCTGTACCATGGTCTCTATCCAAGACATACTATTAGGTGTTAAAAAAAAAAAAAAAAAAGCACTGAACAGGCCAGCAAGAAGCTCAGCAGGTAATGGTACCTGCCGGTAAGCCTGACAACCTGAGTTCAATCCCTGGCCCTTTGTGGTAGAAAGGGAGAAAGGGAGAACAGGGACTCTGACAAATTGTCCTTTGACCTCCACACATCCTTTGTGGTGTGAGCACACACAGGCACACTGATAAATAAAATGTAACAAAAAATTTAAAGTAACTGAGTAAAAGATATATCAAATCTCATTTATGCTTTTTTTAATCTAAAACGTGTGCAGGACTGGAGAGACGGCTTAGAGCAGTGGTTCTCAACCTTCTTAACGCCAAGATCCTTTAATACAGTGAGTTCCTCATGTTGTGATGACCCCCAACCATAAAATTATTTTTGTTGTTACTTCATAACTGTAATTTTATAGAGAAGCTGTGTCTCAGTTCCTAAGAACATTGGGAATATGAGTTTTCCAATGGATGGTTGCAATCCACAGGTTGAAAACTGCTGATTTAGAGTTTAAGAGCACTGTTGTTCTTTCAGAGGACCCAGATCAGTTCCCAGGACCCACACAGTGGCTCACAGCCATCTATATCTCCAACTCCAGGAGATTCAACATCCTCTTCTGACCTACACAGGCACTAGGCATGCATATGGTCCATATATACACGTGTAGTCAAAGCACTCATAAGCATCAAATTATTATTGTTTTGATTATTTGCTTTTTTTTCTTTTTTTGAGATAGGGTCTGTATGTAGTCCTGACTGTCCTCCAGCTCTCTCTGTAGATCAGACTGGTCTCAAACTCACAGAGATCTGCCTGCCTCTGCCTCCCGAATGCTGGGATCAAAGGCGTGCGCCACCAACACCCGGCCTTTTATTACATTTTTATTTACTTATTTTGTGTGCATTTGTGTATGTGCGTGCACATGGCATATTTGTGGATGTCAGAGGACAACTTGTAAGAGTCACTTCTCGGGGCTGGAGAGATGGCTCAGAGGTTAAGAGCACTGACTGCTCTTCCAGAGGTCCTGAGTTCAATTCCCAGCAACCACATGGTGGCTCACAACCATCCCTTATGAGATCTGGTGCCCTCTTCTGGTGTGCAGATATACATGGAAGCAGAATGTTGTATACATAATAAATAAATAAAAATCTTAAAAAAAAGAAAAAAAAGAGAGTCACTTCTCTCCTTCCACCATATAGGACCCAGGGATTGAACCCAGGTCCTTAAGGCTTGGCAGCAAGTGCCCTTACCTGCTGCCGGCCAAGCCATCTCTCAAGACCTCCACTAAGTGTAGACTTAACAGCACAAATGGGATTGGAAGGAGAAAACAATAACCCTTTGGGAAAAAAACAAAGGATTTCTGTGAAGGAACCAGATCCTTCCCCAGTGAAGCCTCTGCTTCCAGATGCTCAGGATCATGAGATTATCTCCTAGAGCTTCTTGGAAGAGGAAGCCAAGATCTATAGTCCCCTGTCAACCTCAAAGCATCCTCCCCTCCCCAAGAGACCCTTAGTTACCAGGATGCACTGAAACATCCAAACATCCAGCTAGTGTGGGAAATGGGAAGAGCAAAATCGACAGACGGGCATTCCCAGACTCTGCAAGGGAGGATCTGGGCTCCCAACTTCAGGAATAATTTTTTTTTTTTTTTTGGCTTTTTTGAGACAAGGTTTCACTGGGAACCCTGGCTGGCCTGGAACTCTCTTTGTAGACCAGACTGGTCTTGAATTTCACAGAGATCCACCTGGCCTCTGGCTCCCAAATGCTGGGACTAATGTGTGAGCCACCACTGCCCAGCCAGGAATGATTTTAATAGGCTGTCCTTTACGGGCATGTAAATGTGTATGGAGATTCCTCAAAAACAAAACGAAAATATAACTACCATATAATGCAGCTATATCACCCCAGGGAGTATCCCAGAAGATTCTGTCACCCAGGCATAGTGATATTTACACATACCTGATTATTGCTACACCGTTCACAATAGCCAAGAAGAATGTGATATAAGGTTCAGCTGCAAAGCACTCGCCATGCAATTCTGACTACTGAGTTCAATCCACTGAACCCCTGTAAAGGTTAGGGAGAGAATCAACTCCCCAAAATCATCTTCTGGCCTCTATATGTACGCTATGGCAGGCATATGCCTATAGCCCCCAACCAATAATATAATAAATAAAAAAAGAAAATGGCATGACATGGTGGCTCCTAAGTGATGCCATATCTCTAAAACCATAACAAAACAAACAATAGAATAGAAGACAAGGGCAATGTGGCTTCTATACAGTGGAGTTTTATTTGGCCATGAATAAAAATGAACTCTGAAACACTGAAGTCATTTGTAGGAAGTGGAAAGAATTGGAGATAATCATGCCAAGCAAAATAAACCAGGCTCAAAAAAGACATACATTGCACGTTTTCTCTCATATGTAGTATCTAGATTTAAATACACACATGCAGAGAGAGAAACGGAGAGAAGAAAGGAACAGATAACAGAGCAGGGGGGAGTGAAATAAGGAGGGAAACTGTCTTAGGTCTATTGCTGTGAGAAAACACCATGGCCAAAGCATCTTATAAAAGGAGGCATTTAATTTGGTTTACGATTTCAGAGGGCTGGAGACCATGATATCTTAGGGAAGCAACAGTGGAGAACTCACGTCTTGACCCACAAGCCAGAGAGAGAGTATTAGGAAAGGTGTGAGTCTTTTGAAACCTCAGTCACCCTGCTGCCCCAGTGAGACACCTCCTCCAAACCTTTCCCAAAGGGTTCCACCAACCAGGGACCAAGCATTCAGATATGTGAGTCTATGGAGGCCCTTCCCCTTTAAACCACTGCAGGGACTGTGAGGGGAAGAGGTTTAAAGGGAATGGAGAGATGGGGGGATCAAATATGCACTTTTCCGGGGCTGCAGAGATGACTCACTTGTTTAAAGCACTTGTTGCTCTCTTGCAGAGGACCTGGGTTCAATTCCCAGTACCAACATGGCAGCTCACAACCACCTGTAACTCCAGTTTCATGGGTTTAGACACCCTCTTCTGCTCTCTGTGGGGACCAGACACATTCATCACACGCATGCACACATGCAGATGAAATGCTCATACACAAAAAATAAATAAGTCCAATTTTTTGGTTTTTTTTTTTTTTTTGGTTTTTCGAGACAGGGTTTGGAAGACTGTCCTGGAACTAGCTCTTGTAGACCAGGCTGGTCTCAAACTCACAGAGATCCACCTACCTCTGCCTCCCGAGTGCTGGTATTAAAGGCATGCGCCACCAACGCCCAGTTGGTTTTGGTTTTTTGAGACAGAATTTCTCTGTGTAACAGCCTGGCTGTCTTGGAACTTGCTTTGTATACCAGGCTGGCCCCGAACTCACAGAGACCTGCCTGATTCTGCCTCCCAAGAGCTGGGATCAAAGGCATGTACCATCTTGCCTGGCAAGTCTAAATTTTTTTCTTTTTATTTATTTATTTATTATTTACTATGCATACAACATTCTGCTTCCATGTATATCTGCACACCAGAAGAGGGCACCAGATCTCATAACAGATGGTTGTGAGCCACCATGTGGTTGCTGGGAATTGAACTCAGGACCTTTGGAAGAGCAGTCAGTGCTCTTAACCTCTGAGCCATCTCTCCAGCCCCTAAATTTTTTTAAAATACTTATTTTTGTGTGTTTTGTTGTCATCAATTTTAAGAGAGGGTTTGACTAAGTAGCTCTGCTGGGCAGGAACTCACCATTAGATCAGGCTGGCCTTAAACTTGCAACCTTCCTCCTTCCTCTGCCTCTTGAGTGCTAGAATAACAGGCATTTACTGTTGTAATTGAAGAAAAGCAGCTTGAGAGAGAAAGATGTCATGAGATAGGGTTCAAGCAGAGGGTTTTTTGGGGGTGGGAAGGGACCATAAAGAGGGGAGAGGGGAGATTGGCCTCCAGAGATGGGAACAGCAGGAGAGAGGAAAGGGGGAAGAGAGAGAAAAAAGAGAGGAGGGAACAGGCAGACAGAGAGGGAGAGGAAGAGAGAGAGGGATGGGAGGTGGGCGGGCCCTTTTCAAAGGAATGTGCACAGGTGGTGATCTTAGTGGCTGCAGCGGAGGGCGTATCCTGTCAGAACCCCAAGGACAGGCCAGTACAGAGGCCTGAATAGTAACATGTACCACCATGCCCAGCCTAAAATATCTTGTGTTCTTTCATTTAAGAATCTAGGTTGGCCAGTGGTGGCACACACCTTTAATCCTAGCACTTGAGAGGCAGAGGCAGGAGGATCTCTGTGAGTTCAAGGCCAGACTGGTCTACAGAGAGCTAGTTCCAGGACAGCTAGGGCTGTTACACAGAGAAACCCTGTCTGGGAAAAAAGAAAAGAAAAGAGAAGGAAGGAAGGAAAGAAGGAAGGAAGGAAGGAAGGAAGAAAAGAAGGAAGGAAGGAAGGAAGGAAGGAAGGAAGGAAAAGCGCAACCCTGTGCAGGAATGTAGCTCAATTGATGAGAGCTTGCCAAGCATGCATGAGGCCCTGGATTTTATCTTTAGCACAGCATAAACTGGGTATGTGGTGTACACCTGTCATCCCAATACTCTACTAAGAAAGTAGAGCAGGCAGATCAGGCGTTCAAAGTCATCCTAGGCTGTGTCGAGGTCAGTTGGAGCTTTATGAGATACTGATCCAAAAGAAAAAAAAGGAAAGAAGGGAGGGAGGGAAGGAGGGAAGAAGAGAAAAAAGGAGGGAGGAAAGAAAGCAAGCTAGGAGATGGGTTAGTGGTTAAGAACATTTTTTGCTTTTGCACAGATGGAGGTTCGAATCTGAGCATCCACATCGGGTAACTCACACCCTCCTTTAACTCCAGCTCCAGAGCACCGTACTCTGGCCTTTTCAGACACCTGTACATATATGTACATACATACATGTCCACTCACACACATACATAAATAAAATAGTGTCTAAAATTGAAAGAGGAGAAGGGCAGTTCTGGAAAGAATGGAAAACATAAAACTTGGTCCCCAGTCTGAAGTGGCTTTGAGGCTACCTGGTTCCCCTCTGCACCTTTGCAAGAATGATCCTTACCAACAGAGCTTTCAGGTGTCCAAAGGACCACCCCTCTCTAAGCTGCCTGTTAATTCCAGAGATGAGTCCAGCTAGCAGCAGCCATGGCGCAGCACCTGGAGGTCCTGAGACAACAATCTTTAAAGAAAGAGATCATAAAAGGTAGCTTTGGTGAGCTGAGCGGTGGTGGTGCACACCTTTAATCCCAGCGCTCGGGAGGCAGAGGCAGGCAGATTTCTGCGGGTTTGAGGCTAGCCTGGTCTACAAAGCTACACAAAGAAACCCTTGAAAAATGAGACAGAGAGAGAGAGAGAGAGAGAGAGAGAGAGAGAGAGAGAGAGAGAGAGAGAACTTTGGTGGATAGGAGTCAGTAAACTGTGACAACAGACACAGCTGAGTTCAAGGGTCAATATCTGGGAGTAATTGGGAAAGTTTTGTGCTGACAACTGTGTGCCTGGAGCTGAACACCATAGCCAAACCAGCTCGCTGGCCCAATATACAGCAACAGCTGAGCTATGATAGCAGGCAGGGTCAGTGGGGGCTAAAGCTGAGCCTTGCAGCTTCCCAGTAATGACCTTAGTCAAGTCACTGAGGAAGGGAAAGAAGGAAACCAGCTTATGTGGAGGAAGTTCAGTCTCTTTCCACAGATGAGGTTAAGTTCTCACAGCAGATTAGGAAGAGAGCAAGGACCTAATACTGCGTGTGAAGTCCTGCTGACAAATGTGACCTTCAAGGCTGTATAGCTGGGGAGTGAGTGGGAAAGTAGAATTAGGACCAGAATTTCTCAGCTCAAGTCCTGGGGTCTTGACTTGAGCTTCAGCTGCCTCCTCTCCTGTAAAACTGGTGGCGATGATAATATCCATACCTTGGAGCTGAGGTTTCCACCCACAACAGCAGTAGCCACGACTCACCTCAAACTTTAAGAGGCACATTGGAAGTTCTAATCCCTCCCTTCTTTGTAGCATCCTGGGTGGCCATTTTCCTGGAAATGTAGTCATGTTCCTTTTTGCACTGCCATGTCAGGTTTGTGGATGAAGGACCCAGAATTTGCCTTGAAGGGAGATTATTTAGACTTTACTTCCTCCCTACCCCGCTTCCCTGACCTTCTCCATTACTCAGTAGAGCCAGGCCCCTCTTCTCTTCCCCGGGACTTGGCAAACGGGGTGACATCAGTGGGTGTTCCCTGGGAAAAGAAACTCGTAGCGGGCTGGCGCAGCTCCTGGCTCCGCTTTCCTTAAACCCCCTGCCTCAGACACCAATGCGTCGGGAGATCTTTGGAGCTCCCAGCCGCTTCCCTCCTCCCCAGATCTGGACCAGCAGCTGGTCCCCACCCTTTGGTGTGAGACGCAGGGGGACACTTGAATCCCTCATCTGATGCAGGGAGACCGGAGTTAGTATGGGGCGGGAAGTGGATCCCGGTTCTGGGGTTATAGGGGGAGCTGTCCAGCCCCGCAGACCCAGCTGGAAGGGAGAGTGGGCCAAGGCGCGCCAGGCGGAGCGAGGCGCGGGCGCCAGGCGCGGGTGCGGCAGTGACTCCCCCTGCAGCCCGCCCCCCACGTGGCCGCCGCTTTCCCAGCCCCTCCGAGGAAGCGGCGCGGCTTCCTGCGGCTCCGGCCGGGGATATAGGCGCCCCCGCCCGGGCCAGCTCAACTCCGCCGCCCCTCCTCGCCTTCTCGCCCAAGGCGTGATGGCCCGGTTCCTGGTGGAGCGCGCCCCGGGTGGATCGCGGTTCGCTATGACCCGCGCCGGGCGGCCGGCAGCGCTCCGCCTCCCTCCACTGCTGCTGCTGCTGCTGCTGCTGCTGGGCGGTGAGCGCAGTGTCGGGGCCCCGGTGGGAGGCGAGGGAGGTCCGGGGGTGGGGGGTGAACCGGCCTGGGCTACCGAGGCCAGCGCGGGACCTCTGATCTGCAGATGGGGCCTGAGCACATCTCCCGATGGTACAGCACGGCGCTTCCCACTTAAGAAAAGCTGGGGTGCCTGCCAGGACCTGGAGGAGAGGTCTTGGGAGGTCCGGGACTGACAAGAAGGGAGGGGGCTTTGGGCCCGGGTGTAAGTGGGGAGCAGCTGGTACCAGCCGCTCCCTTCCTTCACTAGGACAATCTAGTAGGGAGGGAGAGATTGTTTTTCTTTATGTTCCAAAGTAGAGCTGACTTTCCAGGGTCTTGGTCACTACCCCTAAACAGGCTCCAACTTTTCAGACCTCTGCCCATATCATCTCGCCCTTCTCTTTCATGTCTTCATACAGCTGTCTCAACCTCTCCGGAGTCCCTGAATCATTCTCTTCCCACTGAGGACAGCTTGCTGTCAAAAGGTGGGTGTCCGAGTCTGTGGGAGAACGACCTCGTGGAAGGATAAAGCCATCACAGGGGAGGGGATCCTTTCACAAAGCAAGCCTAGGGCCTGTTGATTCCCCACTAACCTCCTTGGTGTTCCTTGGGGTTCCTGTGGTCTTTCCCCCTATTGTCCCACAAAGCCCGGACCAGCTTTAAGGTGTCTTGCCCCAGTTGGGTAAAAAGCCTCAGACAAGATGTAGGTGGCTGTGCTTGTGAGGCCGGGAGAGGAAATAACTGTGCACATGGAAGCCATTACAGGGCTCTAGAGCCCGGACCTCCCCTCAGCCACAAGTGTCCTGCTAGGGAAATTTTCGGAGGGATTCCCTTGTCTAAAGACAAAGGGCTCTCTACTTTGGAAATACCTGGGTCAGAAGGCTTGGAGGGAAGGCCAGGGGTGTGGTCATTGTGAAACGGCTGTCCCCACAGGGAATATGGAGGAGACCTATGAGATGAATGCCCTACCTTGCTGGGATCATTACAAGAGTCATATGGATTCTATCAAGGACTGGTGTAACTGGACTTTGATTAGCAGGTAGGGGCAGTGTTGAAATGCGGCTCTGGCCAGGAGTTGGGCCACTTCCTTGTGGGTGGACCTTAAGTGAATGTGGGACACCCCTCTCCCTGTGCCCAACCCTTCCCTCACTCAGACCCCCTGCCGCCCCCAGGCATTACAGCGACCTGCAGAATTGCTTGGAGTACCATGCCGACAGGTTTGGCCTGGGTTTCCCAAATCCTTTGGCGGAAAGGATCTTCTTTGAGACTCATCTGATACACTTTACCAACTGCTCCCTGGTGCAGCCCACCTTCTCCGATCCCCCAGAGGACGTGCTGTTAGCCATGATCATCGCCCCCATTTGCCTCATCCCTTTCCTGGTCACCCTTGTGGTGTGGAGGAGTAAAGACAGCGATGCCCAGGCCTAGGGGCTCCGCTCCTCAGCAGCCATTCCTCTGCTGGAACCGGGAATCTCTCCTCCCCTTCCTACTCCTTTTCCTCACTCTCTTCTCTCCCACAGACCTTTGGATCGGTGGAAATGGAAGGCAAGCGAAGTAGTCTTTAAAATTAAAAAAAATGTTTTTGTATAATCCCTTCTTAGTAGGGTCTGTGTCCAAGATAGTTCTGTGGGGCCTCATTACTGGGAACAGCTTAAAGAATGTTCATGGCCCTGCTGTTCTGGTATTTCACCTGCCCTCTGCCTCCACAAGAAGGCCATGTTCCTATATTCTTTCCTCCCAGGGAGGGGCCTTTCCTGGCCCTATCCAAACCCAGCTCCAGGAAACAAGCAGGAAAAGACTCCCTTCCGGTCTGGACAGCAGCTGGGGCCTTTAGCTGGGGAGGTGTGGGGAGGAGGGGCAAGAAATCTCTACATGGACTCCTGGAAGGAAGAAAGGCTACCCAGGAGCCCAGCTTTGCCCTTTTCTGTACCTCAGTTTACTCTAGAGACAGAAAGAAGGAATGTTATTAGCAACAGGAATTTATCCTTAAGGACCTCAGGATTGAGGCCCAAGGCAGTGGGGGGCTTCTTCTATAAGATTCTAGAGTCCCAGGTTCCTGGCCTTTATCCCCTATCTTCTTAGAGTCACATGGCCACACACTGCCCCCTGGTGTCCACTAAAGCCAACAACCAGACCGTGTATGAGATCTAGAGGAAGCTCCAGGCTGAGGAACACTGGACTGTGGGGCTCAGAAACATGTTATCTCCTTAACAGCCAAGTTCTTAGCTGGGCCCATCTATAAGCTTCTTGAGAAATATGGATAAGATACTCCATTGACATATCTGCTTCTCTGCAACTCACCATTTGGTATATGAGCAGTGTTTCCCAGGCAGTGAGGACTGGTTCTCACGGGGGAACTCTCATCTCCCATCCTTCCTGAGTTACACTTGCCAGGTCCCCCCAAACACATACAAAGCAACTTTAGTTTCCATGGAAACATCCGATTATCTTTTGCAGCACTCTTAGCCTCTTTAGAGGCTTCTGTTTTCTCTGTTGAAATATCTGCTTCCCTAAGTAGTGCACGCCTATTTCCGGGCACATGTTTATCTGTTTTATAGATATTTGCCTGTGTTTCTTGGAACATACCTATATGTTGTTAAAGATATACTTCTCTCAGGCCACATCTGTCACCTAAGGATTTTTGTTTTGTTTTTCGAGACAAGGTTTTTCTGTGTAGCCCTGGCTGTCCTGGAACTCGTTCTGTAGACCAGGCTGGCCTTGAACTCAGAGATTCACCTGAGTCTGCCTCCTGAGTGCTGGGATTGCACCATCACATCCGGACAAGAGCTAATAGTCCATTCTTCCAAGGATTGGTTAATGAATTACCTCTTCATGAAGTTAGACTCCTCGTGATCTAAGCATCTCTCAATAACAAACACAGCTGGGGCCCAAGCCTTCAACACATGAACTTTCAGGGAAACATTTCTTTTTCTTTTCTTGCTCTTTCTTTCTTTCTTTCTTTTTTTTTTTTTTTTTGTTTTGTTTTTCGAGGCAGGGTTTCTCTGTGGCTTTGGAGGCTGTCCTGGAACTAGCTCTTGTAGACCAGGCTGGTCTTGAAGTCACAGACTTCTGCCTCTGCTTCCCGAGTGCTGGGACTAAAGGTGTGTATCACCACCACCTGGCAGGGAAACATTTTTTATCACAACCATAACATGAACTCACAGCAAGGTGACTGCTGAGTTGATACATGGTTAGGCCTTAGGTAGAATGTATTCCTTAGAGCAGAGAGTGAAAATGAGCATGAATTAGGAAGTTATTGTAAGAATCCAGGAGTGAAGCCTGGCATTGTGGCCAGCCCCTCTGGACACACCATTCAGGAGACAGAGGCAGGTGAATCTCTGAGTTTGATGCTACCCTGGTCTATGTAGCATGTTCCAGGTCAGCCAGACATACATAGTGAGAGCCTGTCTCAAAAACAAACAAACAAGCAATAAAGGCATTCATGAGTGAGAAAATAAAGATTTGGGGCTGGAGAGATGTCTCAGTGGTTAAGAGCACACTGATTGCTCTTCCAGAGGACCTAAGTTCAATTCCCAGCAACCACATGGCTGCTTACAATTGTCTGTAACTCCAAGATCTGACACCCACATACAGACATACATACAGGCAAAACGCCAATGCATATAAAATAATTTTTTTTTTTTGGTTTTTCAAGACAGGGTTTTTCTGTGTGGCTTTGGAGCCTACCCTGGTACTCACTCTGTAGACCAGGCTGGCCTTGAAAATAAATACATTTTTAAAAAAGAAAAGAAAAGAAAGACTTAGCCAAACTAATGAGTGGGAAGTAGAAACTAATTATAAAGCAGGAATTATGATTAAAAGCAATGAAGAGAATCTATGGGATCAGGCATAGGGGGTGAAGGAGGGGCATTAGAGGTGAGTCAGACTTTGATCTTCAGGACTGACCTAAAGAAAAGGATGCAGGAAGCTGAAAAGATATATCAGAGGTTAAGAGTGCTCACTGCTCTTGCAGATGACCAGAGTTTGCTTCCCAGCACCCACGTCAGGAAACTCACAAACACCTGTAACTCCAGCTCCCAGGGAATCTCTTTTTGTCTCCTGCATAAATGCATACATACATGTAAATAAAATAATGTCTTCTTAAAGAAGAAAGGATGTGGCCAGGTGTGGTAGTGAACATCTCTAATCTCAGCAATCGGGAGGTGGAGGCAGGAGGATCAGAAGCAAAATACCATCTTAGGCTACATAAAGAGTTCCCACCAGCTTGGGATGCATGAGACTCTGTCTCAAATTAAAAAGAAAGAAAGTAGTAGAAGAGAAAGAGATGTGTAACATGAGGTAACAATGGGACAAGTTGCTATATTCCACAGAGAATCAATGATGGGGAGGGGGAGGGAAGAAACATCATTTGGGGATTATTTCCACCCTCAACCACAATATGTGTCTATGGAAGTATAAAAGCTTTAAAAGTTTATTGAAAAAAATTTTAAAATGTGTATTGGAAAGAAGATAGTTGAGGTTTGACTTTAGGGAAATGACCACCTTTTAAAAATGGGAAAGAGCCAGGTGGTGGCAGCACACCCCTTTAATCCCAGCAGTTGAGAGTTAGAGGCAGGTGGATCTCTGAGTTCACTGCCAGCATGGTCTACAAAGTGAGTTCCAGGAAAGTCAGCCCTACAAAAAGAAACTGTCTCAAAAACAGAGAGAGAGAGACACAGAGAGAGAGCGCCAGGTGTGGTGAAACATATCTGTAAACACACCTCTGGGAAAGCTGAGGCACGGGGATGAGAGTTCAAGGCCAATCTGGCCACCTAGTAGGACCTCATGTAAAAACAAATAAGACTATAGATATGGCACACATATATAATCTCAGTACTCAGAAGGTGGAGACAGTAGGATTAAAGATTGAGTGCTGGGATTAAAGGAGTGCTCAGATAACATTACCCCCCCCCATACATATAGGGTTTCTCTGTGTCCTGAGACAGGGACAACTCTGACTGTCCTAGAACTTGCTCTATAGACCAGGCTAGCCTGGAACTCACAGAGATATGCCTTCTTCTGCCTTCCGAATACTGGGATTAAAGACTTCTGCCGCCAACACCAATTAACATTGCTTTAAAAAAAAAAGATTTATTTATCTATTATGTATACAGTGTTCTGCCTGCATGTGTCCCTGCAGGCCAGAAGAGGGCACCAGACTACATTACAGATGGTTGGGAGCCACCATGTGGTTGCTGGGAATTATATTCAGGACCTCTGGAAGAATGGGCAGTGCTCTTAACCCCTGAGCTATCTCTCCAGCCCAGCTAACATTACTTTTAAAAAGGAATAAAGTGAACTATGGAGAAAGGGAGAGAGGTAAGATGATGGGGTGTACTGTAGGAAGTCGAAAAAGAGGCAAGAGCAATGGCAAAGTGTTGGTCTTACAAAGAAGAATGATATTTTTGAGTCCAAAAGGAAGAGTAAGAAAAAGTGGAGAGGGACTTTTGAGGTATGAATTAAACATTATGACAGAGAAAAATGAAAGGATTCTCATGAAGGATAGACACAGGTGACTGTCTTGATGAAAGAGGATGACAAGGAATCAATGCAAACAGGCCAGCTTCCCCTCATTCTTTAAAGTTGCCTTTCCGAGCAGTCAAACGTCAGCCTTCCTTTCAATACACCTTTGGTTTAGCACTCTCATCCCTCAGATGTGTTCATATTACATTTCAGATCAGAAGACTCCCAACCTTACAGCTCTAGATTCAACAAGACTCCTCTGAGAGCCCAGTAGTAAGATTACCCAGGGAGCCTGGGACTCAGTAAACACCTTCTGGTCATTTTTCTCCTTCAGCAATTTTCCATAGCTCAGGAGTGGGGGTAGTGAGAGGAGAATGGAACAATAATTCTGGTTTGGGAACTGACCAGTAGTTTAGGCAGGCCAAGGAACAGATCTGAGTAGTGTACGTTGGGTGATGAGTCAGATAAAGCCAACAGGGATTCCAAGGAGAGGTGAGAACTAAACGTTGGTTTTGAATCCTTGAAGAGACCAAAGTCGCTTATAGCGTTGCAACCCACACAATATGTCCCCAAGGTTCTACAGGAAAGGAAGGGGTGAAGGCAGCCTGAGTGGGATGCAAGGGAGTGCGGAACTGCCAACTTAAATGGGATGGTAACTGACAAGCCTCGAGATCTGGGTTCTATTTGGCGTTCTGTTAACTGCGCAGTTTGCACAAGTCACTTCTTTTTTCTGGACTTAAACCAAAAGATTTCCAGGGACCCTTCTGCTCTGCATGATGAAATTTCTTGGAGCAGTGTCAGATTGGTTGGTGATAATGACCGCTCCCAACCCGCGGCGGGCCTCGGGAGAGGAGTCCGGAACCTTTCTGCTGTGCTGTCTGCCCGGACATGCTGAGGCGGAGACCGGAAGCCCCTTGTCGGTTCCGGGTTTTCTGGGCTACTACGATGGCGATGAGTTTCGAGTGGCCGTGGCAGTACCGCTTTCCGCCCTTCTTTACGTGAGGCTCAGACCCCGAGAAACCCTGTGTACCTCCCTCCCCTCCCCGGGGCCCGGGGTTCAGCCTTGATGATTCCCCTGGGGTTCCGGGGGAGACAGCCGCCGGCCGCCTTCCGTCCAGCCAGCCCCTCACTTGCCCGTAACGGGGCTGCTTTGGCCCTCTCACGCTGTCTAATTCTGCGTCGCACTCCCTTCACCCGGCAGGTTACAGCCGAACGTGGACACGCGGCAGAAGCAGCTGGCCGCCTGGTGCTCTCTGGTTCTGTCCTTCTGCCGCCTGCACAAACAGTCCAGCATGACGGTGATGGAAGCCCAGGAGAGCCCGCTCTTCAACAACGTCAAGCTACAGCGTATCCTCCCTCAGGCTCTTCCATAGCCCACACACACGCACTCCCACACTTCTCTACGTGTCCAGACTGCGTCTTCCCGCTCCCTTTACCCACAGTAGGCAGGTTTCTGCTCAGACTGGACTTGGGAAAAGGCTTAAGATACATGGCAGACAATCATTTTACACGCACCCTCCCAGGCAGTGCCAGCGCCCCTCACCCTAGCATTAATAAGTGGCCGGGGTCTGACAATCTGGGCCTTTAAGTCAAGACCCAAGCTTTACAACCTGGACCCTTTAAAACTATTTGAATCTCCTCTCTGTGAGGCTCAAACCCCTAAGCCACCTTTAATAATTTTCTATACTTAAACCACCTCTCCCAGGAAGTGAGGGTCATTTATTTTTGCTGTCTGACTCATAGGTAAAATATGTGGAGAAAAGGACAGAGAATGAGGGCAATGGTAACACCCTTTATTTTCTAAAACTCTTGCCTTTTTTTTTTTTTTTTTTTTGAGACCCAATTTCTGTAACCCAGCCCATCCTTGTATTGGTGATTCTCCTGTGTCCATCTCATAAGAGCAGGTATTATAGGCCTGTGCCACCACACTCTGCTAGTTCTTGGAAGTTTCTTTTTACCTTCCTTTCCAGAATACTCAGAATATACATCTTCTTTGAGAATTGCATATGTGTGTGGCAGGGAAAGGAAGGGACTAGATGACACTCATCATGGGACCCTGCACTGAAAAATTTTTATTTAATGTAATTCACACATAGGCCATCCCCTTAACCTTAAACTAGGGAAACTTCCTGTGGAGTCAATCCAGATTGTATTAGAAGAGCTAAGGAAGAAAGGTGGGTTCAATTCCTCAGATACCTATTTTTTTCTTCTTATTTGGGTTTTCCTGAGGGCAGAGCTGGATGTCTCTTTTCCTTTTTATGCCCCCCCCCTCCTTCAACTTGAAACCCCAAGTATTCTGAAATGGCCCAATTCTTTTCCCCATTAGTATACAAAATTAAAATCCCTCTTCGACCTAAACCCTAAGAGAGATGGACTAAGGAGAATAGGATGCTTTATACATAAGAATAGTAAAACAAATATTGACTGTCTTATTCTGAAAGCAGAGTCTCTTCCACTCTGTCCCATGATGGTGCTTGCCTCTCTGTCCCTTTTTTTTTTTTTTTAGAGCAGGATGCTTTCATTAAGATTCTGTTTTACAGGGAACCT
Organism: Cricetulus griseus; assembly: GCF_003668045.3. Taxonomy (NCBI): domain Eukaryota; kingdom Metazoa; phylum Chordata; class Mammalia; order Rodentia; family Cricetidae; genus Cricetulus; species Cricetulus griseus. Next base: position 114,304,900 of record NC_048600.1, read on the forward strand.
CGAGTGGTTGGATAAGAATAAGTCTAGCTTCCTGATCATGTGGCGGAGGCCAGAAGAATGGGGGAAACTCATTTATCAATGGGTGAGGCCACCCTGCTAAGCACTAAGCAATGACCCATGGCAAAGAAGAATTGTTGCCTGTGCCCAGCCGATAGCTGGTGTTTTTTAGATCCAAACTTGGCAGAGTGGGGAGTGGGCAAAAAACAGAAGCACGGGCCTTCCTGGCAACCATCCTTCAGTGACTCAATGTCTCTCCTGCACAGAATCTCCCTTTCTTTGCCTGTAGGAGGCCAGAGGCTACGTGAGGCCATGTTTGGAGAATGTAGTACTGGGAACCATGATTGCTATTGTTGGCTGGAGCCTCTGGCCACGGGAGATAAATGGGGAAAGGAAGGGAGGAAAAAAACCCTGAGTTCCCTCTCCCACTGAGCCTGCATGGTGTTGTTCACATGAATGAGACCTTCTGAACCAGTGTGGGTGTGAGGACAGAGGACTCTGTCCCTCAAATTCCTGGTTACCACCAGCCCCAAACATTCCCAAGAGAGAAGGGGCAGGGGAAAGCATCAACAACCTAAATATAACAAACACACACCACCCATTCCTGAGCAGAAAACAACCAGGGTGAGAGGTCACTTTTGAGACACGTGAACGGCTGTGGCTTAGTGGTTCCAAATGTGTGTACACACACACCAATATAGCACCTGTGGGTTCATGGGTTTCGGACACTGCAGAGGTGACAGCCCTGGTTTGGAAATACGTTCCATTCTTGGAGAAAAAGGTAGAAGTGAAGTTTACCTTCACGCAGGAGACTGGTCTGGTCCTTACTCAGCCCTCCGGTGTTTGTGCCCGCAGGTTTCCAGGAGCGGCCAGAACAACTCTGTGTTCACCCTATATGAACTGACTAGTGGGGAAGACACGGAGGATGAAGGTAATTCCCTTTTCCCAGTTCTCCAATCAGAATCCTCTTCCTCCATTACTGGTTTAATACATCTTCGGACTATTTCTGTGTCTCTGAATTCCATAATGCAAAGTTCTGAGGGGTTTTTGTTTTGCTTTAAAGATTTATTTTTAGCTGGGTGGTGATGGCACATACCTTTAATCCCAGCACTTGGGAGGCAAAGGCAGGCAGATCTCTCTGAGTTCTAGACCAGCCTGGTCTATAGAATGAGTTCCAGGACAAGCACCAAAGCTACAAAGAAATCCTGTCTTTGTCTTGAAAAACAAAAACAACAACAACAACAAACAAACCCAAAACAAAGAAAAAAGATTTATTTTTATGTTATACACATGTGCCACATGGATGCCTGGTGCCCATGGGGGTGAGAAGCGGACATTGGATGGCTCCCCTAGAACTGTTGTGAGCTGTCATGTAGGTGCTGGGAACCAAACCCATTACCTCCACAAGGGCAGCAAGTATTCACAACCACTCAGCCATTTCTCCAGCACAGTTCAAAACTTCTTAACTTTATATAAACATTCCATACCACTTGAATTCACAAACAAAACAACTCTTTGTTGGTATGGATGTTTGTGTACTTTGAAAAGATTTTTTTCAGGGGGGTATGTTAAGAGCAGTTGCTGTAGAAGCCAGTTGAGGAACCAGCGTGGGGGATTAAACTTGGGAATCTCATTCCTTGCTGACTCAAGCTCTCTTTCGCCCTTTCTTCTTATAGAAGGCTCAAGATTTGTGGGTGTCAGCTGAAGGGATTGGGCCAACACCCCCAGTCCCACCCCCTGCCCGTTTAAAAAAACGTTGGGTTTGTGCCAGACAAGGATTTGTATGGCCTTTGATTTTTACATAGGGTAAACACCTTCTTAGCTCTTTTTTTTTTTTTTTTTTCCCTGTGACTCTACTCTGATCCCCAGGATCACCAAAAGTTTTGGTCTCTGCCAGGGTAGGGGGGGTGGGGGATTCTGCCAGGAATCTCCAGCAGACTTGACACTGCTTGGCCATCTCCCCCTTCCCTGCAGGCCTCTGCTTGCTTTTCTCACCATCACCCCATGAGTTCAGCACTGCAGCCTGGCCCAGCCCACCACTCAGCCTCTACAAAGCTGGAGGCTTCCCCAGAATGCTCACTCCTTGACTTAAGCTGGGCTCCCTCGGGGTGAGGTGAGCAAGCCTGTCAGGGCTTGTCTGCTGCCTCTTGAGCCTCTACAGTATCTTCCCATATCTCTGGAAACTGCACTGGCCCTTGGCTCACTTTCAACTAGGAAAGGGCAGATATTGGCTATGAACTTTAGCGGTCTCCTGGCTAGAGGGTGCTGACTGTACTTCCATGTATTAAGGCAGATCCTCCTGCATTGTACAGATGTTTGAATGGGGTCACTGTCCAATGCACGGGCTCTGGCTTAGGTCAGATTATCAGGGTTACTTTGTGGTGTTTAAGGCAAAAGGTGCCCATTTTACGTTAGATATTTGATAACGGCAATGGGAAAGAGGGTCTGGGGTAGACTTGAGAAGGGTGAAATAAGCTCTTCATTTAATGCTGACCCAGGCTGCCTTCCACTCTTGACTCCCAAGGAGTGCCCAGGAGTTTGAGTGACAGCTCCCGCAGTACCGATGGCATACAAATAGAATATTCTGGCTTTGGAAGTTCTCAGCTTCTAGCTCAACAGCTGAAAGAGCTGAGTGTCCTGACTGACCATCTCTTCCTATCTAGAGTTCCATGGGCTGGATGAGGCAACCCTACTTCGTGCTCTGCAGGCCCTACAGCAGGAGCACAAGGCTGAGATTATCACTGTCAGTGATGGCCGAGGAGTCAAGTTCTTCTAGCAGAGACCTGTCTCCCTCTACTTCTTACCTCCCATCTTTCCAGGGCTCTCAAAAGGAGACAGACCAAGTGTCCCACAGACTAGATCGACTAGTCACTCCATCAGACTCAAAGGGCTCAAAGTCCTGAAAGCTTGGATTTAGGGATGTTTGTCACTTAATCCAGTCTACCTGTCCCTGGGATAGCGTGAGCCCACGGTGCCCGGGAGGAAGGATACATTTCTTGCCCTACCTCCTTTCCCATCCTAGCCTGTCCCTGGACCAGGGTCTATAAACCTGATGATTTACAAGTGTTCTCACACGTAAGTACACACCCACATGCGCCTGCACTAGCTTCTCCTCCACCTCCCACTCATTTAGCTGCTGCTGCCTCCCCTCTCAGGCTGGTGCTGGATCCTTCCTAGGGGATGGGGGAAACCCTGGCTGCAGGCAGCCTTCCAGGCAATACGAAGATAGGAAGCCCCAGAAGGGGCCTGGCAGTAAAAAGCGGGCCCACTCTGATTTATGATATTAAAATCTCTACTCCCACTGTCTGCCTGTTACTACTGCGGGAAGGCGGGGCAGTGTTCCACCTGACTAAGTCCCAGCCAAGGAAAGAGTCTGTTGGCCTTTGTACAAGAGAAGGGCCTGTGGGCCTGGGGGTCTCCAATGAGCCTGTAGTTTCCCATGTGCTGGGTAGGTTGTGTGGAGGAGTACTGTTGGAACACTGCTTCGGGACAGACTGCTCTCTAAATTGGAATCACTTAATTGCTCCCCCATGGAAGTCCTGAACTATTCTGAAGCCCCTCCCTCCACCCATCTGGTCTGGGTGGGGTAGTTGTGGCCAAGGGGAGCTTGGGGGGGGGGTAAACCGGATGTGGACTTTGGTTTATTGAAGACTTTGGCAAACAGAAGGGGAAGAAGGAGAGCCCACATCGAAAACAGCCCTTCTGGCCAGGACCAAACTCAGGCCAAGATGGGGTGGAGCTGATGGGTGACCAGCTCTTGGTGGTGGTGGTGGGGGGGAGGGAGGTTGTCTTGGAATGCACGCACCCATCCTTGTGCAGACCAGGGGTCTAGCTGAGTCAGGAAAACCTTACCTTTCGAACACTGATGTTAGGCCTGGGGCTACTCCCTCTGATTAGAACCGGGTAGTGCTGCCTTATCGGGGGTGTGCAGGCTGGTGGTGCCCCTCCCCAGCCATCCTCCTCCCCACTGAGGCATGAGAGCCACGGTCACTTTTCATCCGGATCCAGTGTCCTCCAACTCCCCCATCCCAAGCATGTTTGCACTCTCCTTGTGCGGGAGCATACCCGCCGCTGCCTCCCACTCACGCAGCTCTTGCCGGGAAGAAGGCTTGAAGGCGGGGACTCTGGATAGCAGAGCTCCCAGCCGGGGGGCTAAGCGGCAGACGGCCGAGGTGAGGGCAGCACCCCAGCTCCACTCGGAGCAACCGGCCAGGCTAACTAGGGGGTGGCCCTGGGGGTGAGGATCGGACTCGGCTGGGGGCGGGTCGTGGGGCGGAGCTGGGGGCGGGTCGCCAGAACGGCCAGCCGGGGGCTGGGGCCCCAGCAGCTCAGCCGGAGCGCTGCGCACCCAGCCGGTCCTCCTGTCAGGCCGCCGCCTCCAGTCGCCTGGCTTTCCGCCCTGGGGCGCCCGGCCCTTACCCATGCTAGAACCTCGGACTACGGAGACCGGTGCCCCCATGTCCCAAACTGAGGCTGACTTGGCTCTGCGGCCACCGCCATCTCTCACCTCCTCGGGGCCGACCCGCTTGGGGCCACCTCCTCGCCGAGTGCGCCGCTTCTCTGGGAAGGCTGAGCCCCGGCCACGCTCTTCGCGACCGAGCCGCCGCAGCTCAGTGGATTTGGGACTGCTGAGCTCCTGGTCTCAACCAGCCTCACTCCTTCCGGAACCCCCGGATCCTCCGGACTCCGCTGGGCCCACGAGGAGCCCACCCTCTTGCTCCAAAGAAACCCCCGAGGGCACATGGACCGGGGCAGCCCCGGTGAAGGCTGCAGACTCGGCAAGTCCTGAGCTTATGGGACCTTCAGTAGGTCCCGGGTCCCGGGAGCCTCCGAAGCTTCTTGATGCTGCAGCCCGGGAGAGGCGGCGGGAGCAGGAAGAGAAAGAGGACACAGAGACCCAAGCTGTGGCAACGTCTCCGGACGGCCGATACCTCAAGTTTGACATTGAGATTGGAAGAGGCTCCTTCAAGACCGTGTATCGAGGGCTAGACACCGACACCACGGTAGAGGTGGCCTGGTGTGAGCTGCAGGTGTGGCTGGGCGCCCCCTTGTAGTACCTTGGGATGGGGCCCTTTGGAGGTCGTAGGTAGGGAAAACATCAAGGGAAGGATCGTTTTTTCATGTCAGATGTCCAGGCACCCTTGCTCTCCTCGCTGGCATGATCTTTGGGTGGGTTCAGGAGAAACTGAGGCAGGTGATATATGGTAGCTCCCAATGAGCCAATGTGCATGGATAGCTTCACTTCCAAGTCTTCATATAAATTTGAGGGTTGGGAAACTGAGTGGGTAAGGGGGCAGCCCCTCCAGTCTCCTGCCCTGGGCACCATTGCCCCTTCCTCTCTTTCCCCTTTAAGTCCTGAGACTTTCTGCTGTGACTCTGGTCCTCTTGCTTCCTCCTCCTCCGACTTTACAAACTTAGAGACTGGGATGTGCGAGGCCCAGAGCTGAGGCCAAGGCCTTCTCCACCTCCAAAAAGATTTAGGTTAGTTGTGGCAGAAGGAGGCTCCCCAGGTCCCTTCTGAAGCAGTTAGCCTTACAGACTTATCAACAGCTTCAAAGAGCAGGGACAGGAAGCTCTAGTTCAAGCTGGAGTTCAGTCCGGCTCTCACCCCCTCATACCTGGGTTCTCCCCTTCCATTGCCAACGGAGCTGAGCTTTTCTTGCTAGTTTTGGACTTCAGAACGATGCAGATTGGCATTTTCTTCCTACCGTTGCTCCCACTCTTAAGCGTGAGTGGTCCCGGAAACTAAGATGCAGATTAGGGGGCAAAACCAGGAGGAAGGGTCCTTCCACTTTGGCCCTGGCACAGGACTCTCCCCCAGTGCCTACTAGTGCCGCGCCCCAGGCTCCAAGCCAGGCCAGGAGAATCAGCCAGACTCAGGGGAGGGGGAGGGAGAGGGAGAAAGGAGGGGCGGGGCAGCCCCAGCCATGGGGGGCGGTCTCCTGGGCCCGGTCCTGGATTTTTTTGTTTCTTGGTACCTTCCTCTACCTCGGTCTAGATCCTGCAGGTCGTAGTTTTTAGGGCAACCTCTTGCCGGCCCCAATTCCCAGCCCGTGGTCCGGCTGCTGCCTGCCGGCTGCCAGCCCCAGGGCACAACTCCCCCCCCCCCCCAACTTCCACGGTCGGCTCTGGAGGCCACAAAGGCGCTATTGAGTGCACGGCTCCCAGACCTGGCTGCATAAAGACGCTTGTGTCCAGCGGGGGTCCGGGGTGCTGCCCCAGGCCCAGGATGGGCGTGTTCTTGGAGCAATAAGAAGGGACCAACCAAAAATTGGGGGTCTGCTGCCCTTCTGGCTAGCGATCTCATCAGCCATACCCCGGCCATATGCTCCTGTCTTTCCCCCCGTCCCCAGCTCTACCCCAGGTGTCCCGTGCTCTTCTTCTTGGGGGGGGGTGTCTGGGTCTGATGTGACCCTCGTCGTCCCATCCCACAGACTCGGAAACTATCTCGAGCAGAACGGCAGCGATTCTCCGAGGAGGTTGAAATGCTCAAGGGGCTGCAGCACCCCAACATCGTCCGCTTCTATGACTCGTGGAAGTCGGTGCTGAGGGGCCAGGTTTGCATCGTGCTGGTCACTGAACTCATGACCTCGGGCACGCTCAAGACGTGAGCTCTGGCCTGGGTGGGAGGGGAAGGATGGGACGTCACTCCAAGGGCCCCCACTCCCCCGGGAACTTCTCCCAGTCACTTCAAACTTCCACAGCTAAAACCAGGCTATCTCCCTGACCTGTATGAATGACAATGTCCACCCAGCACACCAGCCAAAAGTTCCTTTATCTTTGTTGTGCCCTCACTCTCAACAGCGGAGTCTCTTAAGTCTTTAACGTCTTCCCGCTGCGTTTCCACTGCTCATCTTTTCCTCTACCTTGCTCCCACACCACTGATGCTCCCCCTCCCCCCACAACAGCAGCCCTCCTAAAGGGCCTTTCCCAGTCTGCCCACGCCTCAAATTATCCCATCTTCCTGCAACCTAAAGAAAATCTGGCCCTTTGACTCTCTCCTTAAAGCTGTTAAGGACTCCCACTGCCCTGGGGGTAAAGTCCGTAAGATACTCTCGCTCGGGTCTCCAGCTTAAGTTACAGACAAACCCAATTCTCAGTGACTCCTCCCTCCCTGTCCTGTGGTCTGACTTCAGTCTGGAAAATCTCCATCCCTTCTCGCCTTCACCCTTGAACTTATACTCCTCATTCAAGACAAAAGTTATTTCCTCAGTGAAGTCGTCCCCCACGCTGGGGACAGTTAGTCATTCCTTCCGGCGCTCCCACAGCACCTTTGGCGGCAGTCCTATCTACGAATTTACCATTAGAATCATTTTGTAACCTATTTACTGTACTCATTGACTCGGTTTCTTTTTGGCCCAGACGGACCTCCTTTAAAAGAATGCTGGCAGGGGGACACAGAGGTGGTGGCGAGGGTGGGATGAGAGGGAGTTTCTCAGTTCAGGAATAGATATACCCACCGCGACCATGGTTATGCGCCCTCTCCCAGGTACCTGAGGAGGTTCCGCGAAATGAAGCCCCGAGTCCTTCAGCGCTGGAGTCG